>NC_057808.1:402255062-402555062 GCF_018294505.1 Triticum aestivum
GTGGTCCCGGTACAATACCGATAACCCCCGAAACTTTCCCGGTGGCCAAAACTGGACTTCCTATATATAATTCTTCACCTCCGGACCATTCCGGAACCTCTCGTGACGTCCGGGATCTCATCCGGGACTCTGAACAACTTTCGGTTTTCCGCATACATATATCTCTACAACCCTAGCGTCACCGGACCTTAAGTGTGTAGACCCTACGGGTTCGGGAGACATGCAGACATGACCGAGACGCCTCTCCGGTCAATAACCAACAGCGGGATCTGGATACCCATGTTGGCTCCCACATGTTCCACGATGATATCATCGGGTGAACCACGGTGTCGAGGATTCAATCAATCCGTATGCAATTCCCTTTGTCAATCGGTATGTTACTTGCCCGAGATTCGATCGTCGGTATCCCAATACCTTGTTCAATCTCGTTACCGGCAAGTCTCTTTACTCGTACCGCAATGCATGATCCCGTGACTAACGCCTTAGTCACATTGAGCTCATTATGATGATGCATTACCGAGTGGGCCCAGAGATACCTCTCCGTTTACACGGAGTGACAAATCCCAGTCTCGATCCGTGCCAACCCAACAGACACTTTCGGAGATACCCGTAATGCACCTTTATAGTCACCCAGTTACGTTGTGACGTTTGGCACACCCAAAGCACTCCTACGGTATCCGGGAGTTGCACGATCTCATGGTCCAAGGAAAAGATACTTGACATTGGAAAAGCTCTAGCAAACGAAACTACACGATCTTTTATGCTATGCTTAGGATTGGGTCTTGTCCATCACATCATTCTCCTAATGATGTGATCCCGTTATCAATGACATCCTATGTCCATAGTCAGGAAACCATGACTATCTGTTGATCAACGAGCTAGTCAACTAGAGGCTTACTAGGGACAGGTTGTGGTCTATGTATTCACACATGTATTACGATTTCCGGACAATACAATTATAGCATGAATAAAAGACTATTATCATGAACACAGAAATATAATAATAACCATTTATTATTGCCTCTAGGGCATATTTCCAACATTTCGGTCCTCCGTGTTCCGAGGCCATGTCTGTACATGCTAGGCTCGTCAAGTCAACCTAAGTGTATTGCGTGTGTTCCGAGGCCATGTCTGTACATGCTAGGCTCGTCAACACCCGTTGTATTCGAACGTTAGAATCTATCACACCCGATCATCACGTGGTGCTTCGAAACAACGAACCTTCGCAACGGTGCACAGTTAGGGTGAACACTTTCTTGAAATTATTATAAGGGATCATCTTACTTACTACCGTCGTTCTAAGCAAATAAGATGCAAAAACATGATAAACATCACATGCAATCAAATAGTGACATGATATGGCCAATATCATCATGCTCCTTTGATCTCCATCTTCGGGGCACCATGATCATCTTCGTCACCGGCATGACACCATGATCTCCATCATCATGATCTCCATCATTGTGTCTTCATGAAGTCGTCACGCCAACGATTACTTCTACTTCTATGGCTAACGCGTTTAGCAACAAAGTGAAGTAAATTACATGGCGTTATTCAATGACACGCAGGTCATACAAAATAATAAAGACAACTCCTATGGCTCCTGCCGGTTGTCATACTCATCGACATGCAAGTCGTGATTCCTATTACAAGAATATGATCAATCTCATACATCACATATATCATTCATCACATCTTCTGGCCATATCACATCACATAGCACTTGCTGCAAAAACAAGTTAGACGTCCTCTAATTGTTGTTGCAAGTTTTTACGTGGTTTGTAGGTTTCTAGCAAGAACGTTTCTTACCTACGTATGACCACAACGTGATTTGCCAATTTCTATTTACCCTTCATAAGGACCCTTTTCATCGAATCCGTTCCGACTAAAGTAGGAGAGACAGACACCCGCTAGCCACCTTATGCAACTAGTGCATGTCAGTCGGTGGAACCAGTCTCACGTAAGCGTACGTGTAAGGTCGGTCCGGGCCGCTTCATCCTACAATGCCGCCGAAACAAGAAACGACAAGTAGCGGCAAGAAGAATTGGCAAACTCAACGCCCACAACTGCTTTGTGTTCTACTCGTGCATAGTAACTACGCATAGACCTGGCTCTGATACCACTGTTGGGAATCGTAGCATAATTTAAAATTTTCCTACGCTCACCAAGATGCATCTATGGAGTCTACTAGCAACGAGGGGAAAGGAGTGGATCTACATACCCTTGTAGATCGCGAGCGGAAGCGTTCCAATGAACGTGGATGACGGAGTCGTACTCGCCGTGATCCAAATCACCGATGACCGAGTGTCGAACGGACGGCACCTCCGCGTTCAACACACGTACGGTGCAGCGACGTCTCCTCCTTCTTGATCCAGCAAGGGGGAAGGAGAGGTTGATGGAGATCCAACAGCACGACGGCGTGGTGGTGGATGTAGCGGGTCTCCGGCAGGGCTTCGCCGAGCTTCTGCGAGAGAGAGAGAGGTGTTGCAGGGGAGGAGGGAGGCGCCCAAGGCTTAGATCTTGCTGCCCTCCCTTCCCCCCACTATATATAGGGCCAAGGGAGAGGGGGGGCGCAGCCTTGCCCCTTCCTTCAGGGAAGGGTGCGGCCAGGGGGAGTCCTTCCCCCCCAAGGCACCTCGGAGGTGCCTTCCCCCTTTAGGACTCTCCCTTCTTTCTTATCTCTTGCGCATGGGCCTCTTGGGGCTGGTGCCCTTGGCCCATATAGGCCAAGGCGCACCCCTTACAGCCCATGTGGCCCCCCGGGGCTGGTGGACCCCCGGACCCCTTTCGGCACTCCCGGTACAATACCGATAAAGCGCGAAACTTTTCCGGCGACCAAAATAAGACTTCCCATATATAAATCTTTACCTCCGGACCATTCCGGAACCTCTCGTGACGTCCGGGATCTCATCCGGGACTCCGAACAACTTTCGGGTTTCCGCATACATATATCTCTACAACCCTAGCGTCACCGGACCTTAAGTGTGTAGACCCTACGGGTTCGGGAGACATGCAGACATGACCGAGACGCCTCTCTGGTCAATAACCAACAGCGGGATCTGGATACCCATGTTGGCTCCCACATGTTCCACGATGATATCATCGGATGAACCACGGTGTCGAGGATTCAATCAATCCGTATGCAATTCCCTTTGTCAATCGGTATGTTACTTGCCCGAGATTCGATCGTCGGTATCCCAATACCTTGTTCAATCTCGTTACCGGCAAGTCTCTTTACTCGTACCGCAATGCATGATCCCGTGACTAACGCCTTAGTCACATTGAGCTCATTATGATGATGCATTACCGAGTGGGCCCAGAGATACCTCTCCGTTTACACAGAGTGACAAATCCCAGTCTCGATCCGTGCCAACCCAACAGACACTTTCGGAGATACCCGTAATGCACCTTTATAGTCACCCAGTTACGTTGTGACGTTTGGCACACCCAAAGCACTCCTACGGTATCCGGGAGTTGCACGATCTCATGGTCTAAGGAAAAGATACTTGACATTGGAAAAGCTCTAGCAAACGAAACTACACGATCTTTTATGCTATGCTTAAGTTGGGTCTTGTCCATCACACCATTCTCCTAATGATGTGATCCCGTCATCAATGACATCCTATGTCCATAGTCAGGAAACCATGACTATCTGTTGATCAACGAGCTAGTCAACTAGAGGCTTACTAGGGACAGGTTGTGGTCTATGTATTCACACATGTATTACGATTTCCGGACAATACAATTATAGCATGAATAAAAGACTATTATCATGAACACAGAAATATAATAATAACCATTTATTATTGCCTCTAGGGCATATTTCCAACACTTCTTCACCCTTGGAGTAAATGAGGATGTCATCGGTGAAGACTACCACGAATTTGTCGAGGAAGTCCATGAATACTTTGTTCATCATGTGCATGAAGAAAGCAGGGGCATTGGTGAGACCAAAGGACATCAGGGTATATTCATAAAGACCGTACCGAGTAGTGAATGCGGTCTTCGGAATATCCTCCTTTTTAATCTTGAGCTGGTGATATCCGGTCCGTAAATCGATCTTAGAGAATACTTTAGCCCCACTGAGCTGATCAAACAGATCATCAATCCTTGGCAGCGGATATTCATTTTTGATGGTGACCTCATTCAGCGGGCGGTAATCTACGCACATGCGGAGACTGCCATCCTTTTTGTCCACGAAAATAGCAGGTGATCCCCATGGTGAAGAGCTGGGACGAATATATCCTCTCTGGAGCAATTCATCAAGCTGTTTCTTTAGCTCCACTAATTCTGATGAGGGCATTCGGTAGTACTTCTTGTATAAAGGTGCAGTTCCGGGCACAAGATCTATTGTAAATTCCAGTTCCCGATCTGGTGGCATGCCTGGCAGTTCTTCTGGAAATACATCAGGGTACTCGCTGACCACAGGGATTAATTCCAACTCAGCCATAGCGGTGGAAACCAAGCCTTGCTTGGGTATATTCTTGCGAGCATAGAATTTGGTAGTCTGCCCATCCAGACTGGTCAAGGTGACTTCTCGTGTTGCGCAGTTTATGCAAACTTGATATTTTGTCAACCAATTCATACCCAATATAATATCCAACTTTTCAGACTCATTGATGATCAGAGAGGTTGGAAAGTAGACTCCGTTGATGTTGATTTCCAGATCTCGGTAGACTAGATTGCTCTTGATTATAGATCCCGGGGTTTGTACCAGCATATTTTTGCCCAAAAACGTACAAGGAAATTTGTTTTGGGCAGCAAAACTCCGAGAAATAAAAGAATGGGAAGCCCGAGAGTCAAATAAAATTACGGCAGGTATGTCATTAACAGAAAACATACCAATGACGACTTCTGGTTTCTCTTGGGCTTCATCAGCGGAGATATGATGCACGTACCCAGTGAAGTTTTGCTGGGTCGGGCATGACTCCATAAAGTTGACTTGTGGCCTGATTAGGGCATTCGTCTTGTTGTTCTTGGGACACTGTCTGGCATAATGTCCGTTCTGCCCATAATTGAAGCAAGAATTATTGCGCTGACACTCCTCATGCATTGGGTTGGTCACGACATTCTTGACTTGAGTGGTGGTCTTATTAACATTCTGCTGCCAATTTGGCTTGTATTCCACCTGAGTCTGCTGCCAGGTACGAGCCTTTTGCACTGGTTGCACATCCTTCTTTGGCTCAAACTTACGCTTGTTGTCTTTGTTGACATGCCTATTATCTGATATAAGCTTGTGCTCCCGTTCAGCAATGAAAGCCTTGTTCACCAGAGTTTGGAAATCTGGGAAATCAAGCATACTGAGAGTACACCGGAGTTGCGGATTTAAGCCTCCAAGAAACCTGTCAATCTTCCTTTCTTTGGTGGCCACGTCATAAAGAGAGTAACGGGCCAGATGATCGAGTTTTTGCAAATATTCACCCACAGACTGATTTCCTTGGACGAGTGCGAGAAATTCACGCTGCTTGGTCTTCATAACTCCAGTAGGGATATGATATTTTCGGAACTGATCCTTAAACTTTTCCCAGGTTATTTCCTCATCAACCGGCCACATGGCTTTTGTATTTTCCCACCATATGGCAGTTGCGCCTTCAAGGTAATGAGTTACAAATGGAACTTTATCATTTTCTTCGGTATGAGCAATCTCATGCTTTTTCTCAATGGTGCACAACCAATCGTCTGCATCCAATGGGTCAACAATCTGACTGAAACTGGGTGGCTTGGTCCTTTGAAAATCTGACAGCTTTGAGTGATGACCGTTCTGATTTCCATTCTGTCCAACCATATCTTGCACACTTCTTAATATTTCAATTAGATCATTGTTCCTTCTTTCCTCAAACATATGCAGAATTTGCTCGATGGAGGGCGGATTTGGCGGTGGAGGTGGTGGCAGAACGTACGGTTCGGGAGAATGTCCTGCCTGTCGTGTGGAACGACGAACAGGAGTTCCCTCACGAATGTTGCTACTGCTACCTCCCCGCGTCATCCTATTGTGGATTTTTCCCAAGACAACGCAATCGAGATGAAAAACATCCAAGAATAAATTGGGGAAAAGGCAGCAACAAATCCCGGAAGAAAATAAAAGAGCGAAGAAAATACGACGAATAAAGTCCCAACATAATTATACATAGACTCATACAGGAAAAGATAAACAACATGCCAAGTTCAGCTACTCTCATACATGCAACGAAACATCATGACTCGTACGACTACATCCGTACATCATCCGGACGACTGCGAATACTCAAAGATACTACTGCTCTGCTGGTGCTGCGGTGTCCTCCCCTGAAGCGGTCTCGGATCCTGAACTGACGTGGTTAACGGAAACCTCCGGGTTAAAGGTAACACGACGATGCTGCCTCGAGGGCTCTCCCTCAGGGGCAGGGGTAGGATGAAGTATCGGGGCTAATGGAGTAGCGAGAAGTGAAACCCACTCGGCAGGAGTACTGAGAGGATTCATGGTCGAGACGCCCGTGCTACTCGGGGGAGTAACCGGTGAAATAGGGGAACTAGAATTAGCTGGAATATAAGGGGTAAATCCTAGAGAAGATGGAGTAGTGGTAGATCTAGTAGTGACCAAAGCAGCGGCTAAAACAGTACGGGCACGAGTCAGCTCTCGAGCCAGCTCGTGGATCATAAGATAGCTAGCAGTGACATAACGAGCAAGGTGGCTAGCAACACTATCAGAATCCGGATCAATGATAGGGAAATGGACACGACCATTGTCGTGCAGAGAAGGGTAGTAATAGAAACCTGGGTGGTTCTGCACTCGGACCTCGTTGTAGCGAAGCTCGACAAGGACCTCGAATGCAGCAAACTGGACAGCCTGAGAAGCGGTGGAGGCGTAACCGCTCCGAGAAGTACGAGTGTAAGAGCTGGAATCGGAACTAGTGCGCAGAGTGACCACTGCGTGATACTCATACACTGAATCAGCTAGATGCTCCCGGTACACACGATAGACTGGGTCGTCTCCGAGAGGGTACAGCCGACGCCACACGTTGCGAAGGAGGTGCAGTGACGTGTACCACATCAGCTGCAACTGGCACGGATACGGCACAGGAGCCATCTACACTCACAACCATTAGCAGGTTAGCATAAAAATATAAACCAAATGCATGCAATGCAACGACCAGCTACAATTGCTACCGGCACTCAACTTAAACTCGTATCTAACGTCCAGTTAACACATCATAGTCTATCGTGGCCTATAGTCAGCGCGGCTCTGATACCAAGCGTTGTGGCACCCTGGCTCAGAGCGACCGGTTTACCATGCATTGCCAGCCCAGAGACCATGTCTTCTGGCAACGGACAACATCTTGGTACAGAAAACAACCGCTTTATTGATGCTAGCGGACCAGAGTTTATATTACAACAGTTGTCGAGGCCAAGCGGCACACCCGGTGCGGTTGAACAATATGTACATTATTTAGTGAACATAAAGGGGCCTCGATCATAACAACTACGCGGCAGCGGAATAACGTCGTAGCGGAAGCTCCATATCACAGGGACACCGATGTGGACACGATCTAGACTCGAGCAGCGCTCCTCTACAACGAGACTTTCCTGAAATCTGGCATGACACGCCAGGTCAGTACATTGAATGTACTTGCAAGCTCACAACAGGCATAATCATAATGGCAACAATATCATGATACTTAACCAATTAATAATAATGCAACACTATATGTCCAACATGCTGTGATCATGCTCGAACGTCCCTCGGGACAACTTACCAACCGTGATCATTCTTGGATCACAAACAAACCATCAATGTGGTCTTAACAAGAGTAACTCGTGATCCTTACGGCGATCACAACCACGACCAAAATTTGGTCCCGAACATCGCGATGGCCTTTCTGCCATCCTCATCAATGCAAAGTTCATAGCTTAGTGTGCAAATTTTATTAAATGTTGACTCATGGTGGGACCTACTACAAGGTGTCCGTGACCGTGGACTCGGGTATCGATAGATTATACACTCTGCAGAGGTAGCACACTGTACCCATACCACGGAACCCATGGCCTCGCACTCCCATTCGGGTGGACCAACGGCATTCCGACGAAACCCTTCCATTGCCATGACACTCTCCCGGCCACTCCGACCCAATCCCCAACGGGCTAGTCCTGGGTGGCCCCGTGTCTACCAAAGACACACCGACCACCGTCGTGGCCAAAATGATCCCACTCGGGGACCCGGTACACTAATCTCAACAATGGGCACGCAAGGTTATGCCTGCTTACCGGGCCAGGGTAAGCACGACGTAACCTTCCCTAGTTGGAGGCACCGACCAGAGGCAATGTTAATGGACCGAATCAAGGACTTCCCACAAAGGCAAATGTGGTTGCACTGGGAAAAACTTGATTCGGCGGCACCATGACCCAGTCAACGGTATATTCAAGTTGAGTTATATTTAGGTTCAACTTAAAATGAAAATGACCGGTGTCATAGCATGCCATGAAATGCAAAACTACACATGCATCACATAATAACGAGAATGACTGATGTCAACCATACTCACACTAAGCACAAACATCAACAACTTATTTTACTTTGCTGGTCAAGGTTTAACAGAAATATGTTACAACAAGTTTTATTATTTTCTCATGCAAGAAAATAACTTCGATAAATTTCTCACGTGTATAACAAACATTATACCACAAACAAATCCTAATTTCTTTACCAAACAAGTGAGGTTCAAACATTCTGTAAGTCAAGTAAAATGACTAAACAAGTACTTAACAGAATATTTTCTAGCAAATTTTTATCATTTTATTTATGCAAGAACATAACTTTAAATAATTACTAACATGCATAACAAAGTTATTTCTATCATCACCACAAAAGATCTTAGCTTTGCTTTACCAACTAAGCTAGTTCCCACATTCTGTAAATCAAGCATATTAACTAACAAACACTTAACAGAATATAAATAACACAATAGTTATTTAAATGCATGTATTAATCATTTCATTCAAGTAAGAAAATCATAAATATTGAAATGACACCATGAAAATGTTGTTGTGGCTTGCCTTAGTGCAGATGAGGTTCACAAGCCTTCTGGTGATCCTCAAGACAAGCCTCACCCTCTAAAAATAATTTTAAACACCAAAAGAAAATATCAAGAACACTTCTAAAAATCACCAGAAATTCTACATTGCTCAGAAAAATCTCATCTTTGGTGAGCTGCTAGATTTCTTTGCAAAGAACAAGATGCAAAAAGAATCAATTCATTTGGACTTATGGTTGAGGAGTTATGGCTGTTTGAAGTGTTCTGTAAATTCAAATGAATTTGAATAAAAATAAACAGACTGGGGGGGTGACGTCGAAGGCGTAAAGCCCAGGGGCGCCACCACTCGTACCGCTTTGCGCGCGTACAGAGTGGCTGACTAGCAGGCCCCGCTAGTCAGGTGAGGAGGAGGGGAGAAGGAAACAGAGGGAGTCGCAGCTCCGCCGGAGCTCTCGCCGGCGACGAGGGATCCTTGGCCAAAACAAGAGGGAGGGATCAAGAGAGGGGGTTGAGACGCACCTGCCCATACCCGTAGCATAGCTAGGGGTGGTCGGACGGCGTCGGAATCAACCTCGCAAGCGGAGGCAGAACACGGTGGTCACCGGAGATGAGGAAGACGGCGGGCAGAGGCTACTCCAGGGGCTCCAGAGGGACGGGATGGCTTCACCGGAGAGAGGCAGAGGCCCTAGAAGGATCGCCCTAGCCTGGGAGGGGCTGGAGCTATCACGGCGACCAGAGGGGATCGCCGGCGAGCTCGAGCTCGAAGACGGTGGCCCGCGGCCTGCCCGGCCGGGCTACGGCTTCCTACTTGCTTGTGGGGTGTGTGGGAGTGCTGGATGGTGCTTGAGGAGGCTGGGGGCGGCTCCATTTATAGGCGAGCGGAGAGGGGGGTTTCGGGCTTCGCCGGTGGACACCTGTCCACGGCGCCCGGCGACGAGCGGCGTTAGTGAGAGGGGGAGAAGGCGACGCAACTCACGCGGCAACTGTTGGCGGACGGAGCCGAGCACAGGAACAAGGAGAAGGCGACGAGCACAGTGCGCACCGCACTGTTGGGTCGGCCGGATCGTGCCCGTGCTCGCTGCAGCGAGCTACGGCGTCGGCGAGCGCCAGGGAGGAGTAAATGGCATTGAGACGAAGATGGTGGCGAAGTTTTGCGCGCTACGGCAGTTGGGGAAGCGAGCACGTGCGAAACAGAGCGCTCGGTGGCACTCAGAGCGCGTCGACACGCATGCAGCACCCCTGGACGAACACGGTCACCGCGTGGACTATGACATCAGGCCGAGCTAAGCCTAAACTTCATGTCTGGCGTGTTGTTCGTGGTAGATTGAGAGGTTACCGCGCTTTGGTTTGGATCCAGGTGTAGTAGAGATGTTTTTACACGCGAGGTAAGTTTCTGGTCAGTAACTTTGAGAGGTTACTGAGGTCAAATGGCTGGGAGTTAGAGGCTGTGCTTTGGAGGTTAGCCAAGAGTTACTAAGGTGAAAATGCACAAGAAAACCCAGACACAATGGAGCAAGTAAAATGGTAGTTGCTGTAGAAACCACCATTTCTGTCCAGAACAGAAAATATTTTCTGTAGCAAAAATATTCCAAAAAGTGATGAAATATTTTTGCTCGGGAAGGTGCCCTAGGGTTCAAAGAATATTTGTGAATTTTCTCAGATTTTTCTGGGCCATAAAAATTGTGGTTACTTTGGAGCATAAAGATCTGGCTAGGGTTTGTGGGGAGAAAATGAATATTTTTCATTTAAGAAAAATATTTCAAAGATTATTTTGGGATGGATCAGAAGGGGAATGGTGACTAGGGAGGGAAATGAAGCACTTGGGTGAAAGCCAAGGGTACCCAAGTGTTTAAGTCCATATGAAAAGATTCAAAAACTCCAAATTTCAAAATGACTTCAAATGAAAATCAAGCAAAAGAGAGAGGGCAAAAACCAGGCTGTCACACTTTGTGATTTGACCCCTCATCACTCATTTTCTACTACTGTGGCGCTACGACCGGGGTGCCTCCAATTCCAACCGCTGCTCCGAACTGTAATTTGGTGCACCGCACGTGGAACAAGACGGTGGATGAGCCACATGTCGGCCAAAGGGGTCCTGTTAAGTGTGTCGCCATTTCATGTGCGCACTGACCCTGCTTGAGTTGCTACGCCAACACGACAGGTGCAGCCTACCACTTGGTTTTGCTCCTTGGTGAATCCCGACTATATTGATCTAAAAAGATACGTACTGAACTACCCTCTCCGTCTCGTTTTTTAGGCGTCTCGGTTTATAGGGCGTGCACGTAGTTCTAGGTCATCCATTTGACTAACTAAATATGAGTTACTATGTCACAAAAAGTATATCATTGGATTATTAAGCGGATGTAGTTTCTAAACATATACTGTTCATCACATATATAGCCAGTTAAATTCTCAACCTAGAACGACGTCCATGCCATGTAAACCGATATGGAGGAAGTATAGTAGTAAAAATGAGGTGATTTTACCGAGCGATCGGCGGGGGAGCATGGCCTGTCATGCGGTCCCACGTGTCATGATGTACCAAGGCGATGCGCGTGTCCCTCTTGAGGCAGAAGCAATACTACGTGGTTTGAGATGATGACGAATCGAAGTATGAAATAATGGTTGCTTCGTCCATCTGGGAAGGTGTGGCATTGTGATTTGACGTCTCATTGCTCATTACTACTACTATTGGGGCGGTACGACTGGGGTGCGTTCCCCTGCTGTTCTGCATTGTTATTTGGTGCTTGACACGTCGACCCGGTTGCTATATGTCCCACATGTCGGCGATGGGAAGTACATAATTCATGAAAGCGAGCATCGACGGAGGAGTACAAGACACGGCTTGGGTTTTTGCTGCTTCGCGCGATCCATCGATACAAACCCAGACTAAAAAAGGCGAGGGCGGGTCTTTTCCCGCACGGCAGGCAGGGGAGTTTGGCATAGTCTGTTCGAGGCAAGGAGGCAGGAAAGAAAACAAGCAAATAAAGGTTGAGCGACTTAGTTTTGGGAAAATCTGATTTTACGGAGTACGTACCCACTAGGGTTTATAGGGCTCATCTAAAAAACATTCGTTTTTCCGTTTTATAAGTCTCAATTCTACTAATAGTAGTAGTACCATCACATGCTGGATTTCGAGGTGCGTTAGATCACCCGATGCAAGCAGTGTCAAGAGAAAACTCACCAATGCATGTAGAAGTTCATGGAAATTTAGTGGTCATTCATGCATTCATTCTAATTAATGCCTCGGTAAACACAACTTCTTGAGAAAAACGAGCGTACTAATTACTTGTGCAAACTAGGAGTACGAAATTAATTCGACCACTCACCGTGTACCTTGGTTGGAGAGATTTTGAAATTGAGCCATAAATTGGAAAGGAGGGAGTAGTAACTTTTGTCTCGATTACTATTTGTGGCCTTGTATAGATGCAAAATGTATTTTTTTTATAGTGGCCTTGTATAAGTAAATGGAGGGAGTACTAAAGGACATATATATATTCCAAATTACCACGTGGGCTGCCTTTTCGTACAGAAATGAGTTCCACCGTGTACCCGCGCGGGTGTGGTTGGGAAAGAGACGGGAGTACGGGCGCCGTGCGTGCACCTCTTCTCTTCGTGCACGTCCCCCACCTACGTGGGTGTGTGTGAGAGATACAAACCTAGACAAATGGCTTGTGCGGAATAACTACTCTTCGTAAGCCATTGTAAGAGTGGACAAAATGGTGAAAGAGGAGATAGGGGAGCGGCGGAGGTGTGCGATTCTTGGCCGGCGTTTGGCCTCGTTTAAATAGGAGATTAAATAGACGGCGGACGGGAGGAGCTCGGCCGGCGTTGCGTTTAATGCCGGCCCGGTCATGAACGGACGTGTGTCCAGAGTGCGTTTCTCGGCTTCCACACGGGCGGGTTTCATGGAGGCGTTTGATTGCGGCAAGGAGGTGTGTTCAGCCAGGCGTGCAGCGAGTGGCGCCCTCGACTCTAACGTAGGACACCGCGCGATTCTTCCACTGACGTGTGGGCTCTTTGGGTACATGGCCTGCATGTCAGTGACCCAACGCAGGCAGCGCACAGTAGAGGAACCTTTGGTGGGCCAGGGCGTTCAGAAGCGGGCATTTCATAAACCGATGATTGTTCATTGAGTGTGACGTCATCCTTTTCATGTAGATAAGCCTACTATGTTGATAGCCCATTCGATACGTTGTGATTCATAAAGACCGCTGCAAACATCAACGTTTTGCTTATCACATATAAGATTTATTAATACCCGTAACAATCCATGTCCTTAACAAAGGGTGCATGCACGTATAGGTTGAGCGTGTGTCTTGCGTCGTGTGCTGTGTGCATGCAGGCGTGCGAGTGTTGCGTGCGTGCTAGGGTACGTTTCAGTGGTGCATGCATGTGTGCGTACGTGCGTGTGTTCGTGAGTGCATGTGTACGTGTCAGTGTTGCACGCCTGCATGCGTGCGTGTCTTGCATGCGTGCATGTGTACGTGCGGGGTGAGGCTACACGTCAGTCGACTGACTTTTTCATCTCTCGTCATTAGACTTTCCAGCCGTTGGATACAAAATCAAGGGCCTGCAGTTTATCATCGAACTCCACCCCCCTAAGCCGCCAGCCACCACCGGCCGAACCGCCGGCCAGCACCGCCACGCCGCCCCGCCCGCCCCGAAACCACTCCCAACCGCCAGTCCACCGCCGCACCGGCCATCCCTCTAGCCCCCCCCCCTCCCCGCACCGAGCTTTTTCTCCGGCGATCCCCACCCCACCGCCCAATCAACGCGCCCCCACCGCCGGCGACTACCAACCAGAGGTCTCACGATTCGAGTACCCACCGACCACTAATTTATTACCATTTATGTCCTTCATATACGCGCTGACAGGTGGGCCCTATGGTAATGTGCGCTGCTGAATGTGGACCATTTGACTAGTCAATTGATCGTGTCATCAACAAATTACGGAGCTGTATGGTGAGCCAGTGACCGTATGATCACCCTAAAATGTATTTTATTAACACAGTACAGACTCAAACTACCATTTCTTTCTTTCATATATGGGCTGACAGGTGGACCCCACGGTTACGCACCCCGATGGTGCAACACTAGTTGCGCCACGTGGAACGTTTGACTGGTCAATTGATTGTGTCATCAACAAAATACGGAGTTGTACGGGTGAGCCAGTGACCGTATAATCATGACATGTATTTTTTTAAGACGGTAAAGACGCAAGGGCTCATATATACGCGCAAGCACTCACCGCTATAAGCGCACACACGCAGACCCTACCCCTATGAGCACCTTCGAGAGAGTGAGCCAGCATATGATCTTGAGATTTTACGAAGTCACCATAGGTGCCTCGTAGTCGAGTGGAACGTCTCCTCCCACTGAACGTACATTGCCGGAAAATACTAAAATTAACCCAGGATAAATGCGAGCACCGGGACTTTAACCCTGGCGAGCTCGAGAAACCACTGTCCTCCTAACCATCCAACCACATGTTGGTTAGCACGACAAAATGTATGTGGTGACCGTGATGAGCTTATTCTGAAGTCCAGTGACCATATCGTGCTTTCGCTTCAAATACAATGACCGTAAGTGTCGTCAACAAAATACGGAGCACGCATCAAATGCAAAGTCCGTCAATGTCATCAAGAAAATACGGAGACGTATCGTGAGCTAGATACCGTATGATCACCATGAAAATGTATACAGTGACCGTAATGAGCATATTCTGAAGTACAGTGACCGTATAGAGCTTTAGCTTGAAATACAGTGACCGTCACGCGTGAATGTGTCGTGGGCATGCATACTTTTAGAGGGCGAAGAGATAGTTTGTGTGCGTAGGTGAAAGTGGTGTAGGAAGAGGGGATGTCCGGTGGAGACAAGGAGAGATATGCCCTTCGTTTCTCTTTCCCGTGACTAATATTTTAGGAGAATATATAAACATTCACAATGCAGAACAAATATTTTTGGATGCACCATGCAATTAACTTTCATGTATAACATTGTACTATTGTATATGCTTATTTTCTTAGTGGCCGATTGCGTGTGTGGTGTGGTGGGCACATCATTTCTAGTTGTGGTGGGTCAACATGAGGACTCATGGGTCGGTTCCATCCTGCGCCACCTAGGTTGGATCGAGACGCGTTATACGAAGACCCATGTGGAGGACTCAACGTACAACACGAAGCTAGCTACCAGAGTCACGGAGGACTCTATCCCCACTGTGATAAGCCGACTATATATGATTTGTAACCCTAGGCCCCCAGTATGTTATAGAAGCTTGGGGGCTAGTTCGTCGATAGTATACACACACGCACAATGCCTGGTATTCACGTGTACTTTGTACACACCCCTATCACTAATATACAGTACCAGGAGTAGGCTTTTTCCTCAATTGCAAGGGTTCGAACTAGGGTAAAACTTTGCCTCGTATTACCATCCAGCCTAACAGTCAGGGATATCCTACCGAATGATATGATGGAATCATATCTGCCAACTACTAAGAGAGAGGTGTGTCTGGGGGGGCAATGTGTGTGAGAGAGGCCTAAAGATAATGTGCGCGCGGGAGACACGTAGGCACGTATATGTGCGTATAGAGGGCTAGTAGAGACCGTGCGTGTGTATATATGCATGTGAGAGAAATAGTGTTTTCCAACTGAGATTAGTGAAAAGAGTGGTACATAGTAGTCAGAAAGAGAGGGAGATACAGAGAGAGCATGTGCGTGAGACTCCCCGACACCCCGAGAGAGATTGTGAGCATGTGTGAAAGAGAAATGGTGATGCATATAAAGTGTGTGCACTTATGCGGTAGATAGAGAGAGATATAGCGCGTTTGTGAGAACGGGCCGGGGCATAGTGCATCTACGTGTAAAATGCGGTTCTACGCATTAAATTAAAATATAAATGGCATTATTATTTTTGGATGAGATCATGAATTTTGCAAATTGCGTATGGACAAAAATCTGACACCTATACTCTATTGAATTCTAGCATGTGCATGTGTTTATTTCATATTATCGATCCATAGAGTGAGAGCGGATTGAAATACATGCAATGGATGCTTTTGCAATTCATATATAAACATTAATTAGTGCACTCCATGTTGTTTGTGTGAAGCACTTTATACATTTGTCACTTGCATGGATACATTCCAAATTGCTAGCTACGAAATAGAATACATGTCGAATTCAACATGAAGGGGGTTTCGAAGATTCGAATTCATAGGAAGTGCATTCATCTATTTGAACCCGAGATAATGGCATTTGTAAATCAGGTGTGAAAGGGGGCATCGATCTTTGTTGTGCGTTTGAACATGCTATATATATTCATACGCATGTCTAAGTATTTTTTTGCAACCAAGGAGATTATATCTGGAACCATGCATGAACTGAGGTAAGTTGCATATTTTTTAATATATACTCGTGTACAATGTATATTCAAATGTACCCCCTCCATTCCAAAATAATCGTAGCTTTATGATTTTCAAGAGTAAAGATTTGTGAAGTTTGACAAATCCTGAAAGTTCAATTCAAGAGAACCGAAAATGTTAATGCTTCTGCTCCCAAATATTGAACGAAGCGCCAAATAGGCCTCTGGTCACCCGAAACCGCGTGAGACTAATGTTTGGTGGTAGGAAATTACTGTCCTGACTCTGGCCCGTGTAGCCTATCGGCCTGATGTCCAAAGGTCTAAACCGGGTTAGGTTTGTAACTTCACCAAGACGCCAGTCTCAACCGCCTCCGAGAAGCATTCATACATCGCGGGCGCCTAAACACCCATGCGCTCGGCCGAAATCTATCCCGCCCACATTTGGGACACCTAAGATTACTGTCCTACCGCCAACCCGCAATATGTCCAAAATTTAGATGGGGGAAAAGTTTGTAACTTTCCCCAAATTTCAAACAAGCGCGTCCCAAACCGAAACATTGTTCCCCCTTAGTTCCCCGCCTCCCTCCGTTTCCCCATTCATACTCCGTGGGCGCCAAAACGCCCTCTCCACCAGCCACGAAACCCCAGCCTCCTCCGTCCTCCACCCGATAGCACCCAATCCACCGCCGCCCTCCTCCATCACGCCGGAGTCGGTACCCCGACGTCGTCGTCCAACGCAACCGCAACCGCAATGCCCTCAAGGACTTAGCAGCTGAAGCCGAGGTAGAGCTGCCTCCACGACGCCGATGCCGACGTGCGCCGTACCAGAACCACTCCGACCACGCCGTCCTGCGCCTCACTGCTGCCGCTCCACTGTCGCAACCGTCCACCGCACCGGAGCTGTTCCCGCTACGCCGTCGTTCGCCGCCTCGGATCTAGTTCCCCGCCGCCGACAGACGGCCACCGCACCACACTCAACAACTTGGCCATGGGTCCGTCCAAGGCTGCACAGTCCTCCACAACTTCTCGTTTCTAGCGAACCACAAGAAGATCATTGGAAAAACAGAAGGAGGACACAGCACTGCCAGCAGAAGGAGGTACTCCTCTTCCCTTATTCATGCAAACCTTATGTCTCTGCTCACATCGTATTCATCCCACGAAAGAAAGTAGTTGAGCGCTTCTTACTGCATCTTCTTCGTGATACTAAATGCACAAGGTTTCCTCCCTTTACTATTTCACCTTTTCTAGAGGTCAGTAGCCCACCTGGATTTCAATTCAGGGTCAGTCAAACCGCAATTAAAAGAAGCAGCACCCGCTTAGGCGCGCGGAGCACCTAGTTCGCCTGTTCGCCGGGGAAGCAGCGCATCGGTGTCTATCATAGGGGTGTGGGGCGCAGGAGCTGCTTGCGCCCGATCTGGAGGTCGGCGGGGCTTGAATGCATGGATGGCCGGGGGGCGGTGCCAAGCACGGCGGTGCGGTGAGGTCAAGGAGAGGGCGCAGGCAGGGGACTGGGCCGGTGGTCGCTGGCGTTTCGATGAAGATCGTCAACACTGACTGGCTTGAGGTAGATGAAGGCGATCTGCCCGTTCTTTGTACATCGGACGGTGCAGAAAAATGGACTGACCTATTTGTTTTCAGTCGAATGTTATTTTCATAGAATCCTGTAGTAATTTAGTGTGCCATGCATGTTGTAGAGCTATCATATGTCTCCCGTCATTTATTTCTCACCGACCTGCTATCTGCTACCTTTACACTGTACTCACACTATTGTTTTTTTATGCATGGGTATTTCAGACTCTGACGCAGTGTTGGTGAATGCAGAAAACAAAAGACAGAAGTTGCTCCAGTGTAATTCGAAGATAAGCACTAAGCGTTTCATCGCTCTAAAGGATGCAGTGTCAGCAGTTGGAGACAGTAAACGTAGCTCTGCAGTTGATGATCTCAATTGCCACACACAACCATCCCAGGTGCTTGCTTTAACATCACGCTGTCAAATGTGGTTGCATGTTGCATATGGTGTCTAGCTTGTATTGCTTCTAATTTGGTTAAATTGCATCTGCTTACTTTACACATTATACCTTTGATAATGACATGCCTTCCTGTTTTTGATACATACTACATATGTCTATTAACCATGTTCGTACATCAAACTAATGCTCTTTTGTATCCCTCGTCAATCGCTTATGATGAGACAGTCACCCGAGTGGGTTACTGTGAGACACCATACTCGTTTAAAGAGTGTAGTTTCATCCTCCCCACATGATTCTCAAGAAACAACAAGGCTAAATGACGATAGTTAACGTAGCTCTCTAGTTGATGACCGCAATTCCCCCACACCGCCATCACAGGTGCTTGCTCTAACTTCGCAGTGTGATATGTGGTTGCATGTTGCATACGGTGTCTAGCTTGTAATGCTTCTAATTAGGGTAAATTGCATCTGCTTAGTTTACACATTATACCTGTGAATATGACATGCCTTCCTATTTTTGGTACACACTAGATCTATGTGTTAACCTTATTCTTACATGTAACTACCTCTCTTCTGTATTCTGTATCAATCACTTACGATGAATCACCTTTATTCGTTGCATATTGCATATTATTTCTAGCCTGTTGCCATCTATTGCTTCTAATTTGGTCAAATACATTTGTTAGGGCACCCTTTTAATTTGGCAGAGTGATATTGGTTTCATCTTTCATATGGTTTCTAGCTTGCATTGATTCTAACAAGTTCAAGCACCTTGTGCTTAGTTTACACTTTATACATCATACATGTCAATATGTCCCGCCGTCCTGTTTTTCATACATATTCCATCCTCCTATCATGCGGCTGCCTTACATGAAAGTAGTGTTCGTCAGTATCATGCATCAGTGAGTTCTGAAGAGCAAATTTTATTCCTTTTTCTTGTGGGTTTGACTTGACAAGGCAAAATCAAGAAAGAGGAAGGAAAAGAGTAAGGAAGGCGATGATGGTGGTCCTCTGCGGCAACGTAAATGGAGCATCTGTACCGATTCTCCTTGTACTGATAGTGCATTACAAGGTCCAAGTCTCCGCTCCCCTACTCCACCATCCAAGGTGCTTGCTCTAACTTGGCAGTGTGATATCTGGTTGCATGTTGCATATGGTGTCTAGTTTGTATTGCTCGTAATTAGTGTAAACTACATCTGCTTAGCTTACACATGATACGTGTGAATATGACACGCTTTCCTATTTTTGGTACATACTATATCTGTCTATCACACCATGTTCTTACATGAAACTACTCTTCTTGTGTATCCTGCATCAGTCACTTATGATGAAACACCTTTAAGTTGGCAGTGTGATATTGGTTTGCGTCTTGAATATGATTTCTAGCATGTATTGCTTCTAGTTTGATGAGTGCCACCTATGACGAGACAGTTTTAACTTGGCAGAGTGATATTGATTGCACCTTTCATATGGTGTCTAGTTTGCAGTGCTTCTAATTTGTTGAAGTGCCTTCTGCTTAGTTACCAGATCATAGGTCTGAATATGTCAAGCCGTCCATTTTTTCGTACATATTCCATGCTCATATCATGACTTTGCCTTTCATCAGAGTAGTGTTCGTCAGTATCATGCATGAATGAGTTCTGAAGAGAGAATTATATTCCTTTTTCTTGTCGGTTTGACCTCACAATGCAAAATCAATAAAGCTGAAGGAAATTGGCAAGGCATTAGATGATGGTGGTCCTTCCGAGCAACTGAAACGGAGGTTCTCTACGTATTCTACCCCGCCATCCTCCCAACAAGATTCGCAAGACAACGCAAGGCTGGTCAGTCAACGTAGCTGTGTAGATGATGAGCACATCTCCCCTACTCCAACATCACAGGTGCTTGCTCTAACTTGGCACTATTATATGTGGTTGCATGTTGCGTATGATGTCTAGCTTGTATTGCTTCTAACTTTGTTGAATTGCATCTGCTTACTTTACACATAATGCCTGTGAATATGACACGTGTTCCTGTTTCTAGAACATACGTGTGCATGATGAGCACATCTCCCCTACTCCACCATCACAGGTGCTTGCTCTAACTTGGAACTGTTCTATGTGGTTGCGCTTTCCGTATGATGTCTAGTTTGTATTGCTTCTGATTATGTTGAATTGCATCTGTGTAGCATACGACATATACCTGCAACGATCACTTACCCATAAGACACATTTAACTTGGGACTGTGATGTAGGTTGCATCTTGCATTGTCTTCTAGCTTGTACTGCTTCTAATTTCTTGAAATGGCACTTACGACGAGACACTTTTTACCTGATGGAGTGATATTGGTTGCATGTTCATATGGTGCCTAGCTTTCATTTCTAATTTTGTTGAAATGCCTTCCGCTTACTGTTTTTTCATACATATTCCATCCTCCTATCGTACGTGTGAATATGAAACGCTGTCTTTTTTGTATATATTCCATCCTCCTATCCTGCGCTTGCCTTACATCAAAGTAGTGTTCGTCTGTATCATGCATCAACCAGTTATGCAGAGCTAATTTTATTCATCTTCTTGTGATTTTGAATTCATAAGGAATATTAAGAAAATAGGAAGGAAGAGAGTAAGTTTGGGAAAGAGTAAGTTTGGGGATGTTGGTGGTCCTCTGCACCGACAAAAACAGAGACTCTCTAGATTTGCCACTGCTACTGCTAATGAAGTTGAAGTCCCAAGTCTACTGATGAGTTCATCTCCCGTACTCCACCATCGCAGGTGCTTGCTCTAAGTTGACAGTGTGATAATTGGTTTCATGTTGCATATGTTGTCTAGCCTGTATTTCTTCTATTTTGGTTAAATTGCACCTGCTGAGTTTATACGTTATACATGTGCATATGACATGGCGTTCCGTGTCTAGAATACACTGCATCTATCTATCATACCATGTTCTTACATCAAAGTACTACTGTTGTGTATCAATCATCAGTTAGTCATGATTGGACGCTTTTAACATGGCAGTTTGATAGTGGTTGCATCTTGCATTGATTTCTATGTTGTACTGCTTCTAATTTTTCGAATTGCCACTTATGGCAAGACACTTTTAACTTGGCAGAGTAATATTGGTTGCATCTTTCATATGGTGTCTAGCTTGCATTACTTCTATTTTCTTGAAAATCCTTCTGCTTAGTTTACACATCGTAGCTGTGAATATGTCATGCCGTCCTGTTTTTCTTACATATTCCATCCTCATACGGTTGTATTACATCAAAGTATTGCTTGTCTGTATCATGCATCAATGAGTTCTGAAGAGCGATTTTATTCTTTTGTGTTGTGGGTACGGCTTGACATGGCAAAGTCAAAAAAGAGCAAGGAAAATAATATAGTAGGGAGTGGTGTTACTCGTCGGGTGAAACGGAAAAGGATCTGCCGTCCTGATTCTGCTGGTACTTATAGTGCGGTAGAAGGTCCAAGTCCATCGGCTAAATCTACAAACACAGTATCACCTGCTCCACCAGCTACAGCATCCGCTTCAATTGTACCAGCATCTCAACGAGTTAGTCGTTCGTTTGCTCTGGAACTGGCCAGTTCCCAAGCTGCCTTCACACCTAACACTACTTCCGAAGCACTGCTGACACAACAGGACTTGGCAAGATCAGATGAACCTCATAAGCATCAACACCAAGACGGTACCTGACCGAGTCAAGTTGAAGCTGCATGCACCTTTATATGTACTCTCATAGTTTAATGTACACTAACACTTTCCATATTCGTTGTTGAACTAGCACCACGACGCAAGCGGAAACAGACATCAGGGATAATGCTTGACAGATTAACAAAATCTAAAGGAGGAAGAATGGAGATCCATTTTGAGGCAGGTTTAAAAAGGCCACGCGATCCTACAGAGTCAGCCAAGTTAGTATCAGAGGCAGCCGTTGCCGTTAGGTGTCATGCACGTATCCTCCCAACGTGGATCCAGAACAGGAATGAGAAAGACAATACCTAGTTTAACACCTTCCTTGCCCATTTATCCATAAGTAATGTTATTCATCACAATTAGTAATATTGTCTTGCTTTGTCCCATACTTTCTAGCTTCCTCCTAATAAGACTCACATTCTTTTTTCAACAGATGAGGTTCAAGTTGGATCCGAAAGATGATGCAACTAAACAAGCATGCACTCATGTTTTTTCAGTCTGCTCTGCGACAGTATCGGTACCACCTTAGAAAATCTCACTTTAAAGGCAAGGCTAACAATGAAATCGCCCAAACATCTCCAGTGGAATATATTACAAATGAAGACTAGACAGCCCTCGTTAAACACTGGTCTGATCCAAAGTATCAGGTAGGCTATATGTATTTGATCAGACCACATATTGAACTTGTATTTATGTATGTGCCTTACAAGTTTATCTTCTTCTAGGCTAACTGTTTGAAGAACAAGACCAACCGTTCTAAAGTGAAATTCCAACACACAACAGGATCTCGTAGCTATATTGCACACTGCGAGGCTCTTGTAAATAGCTGCTACTTCCTTCTTTTTTCTGTGCCATATTATCGTATCTATATTGACTTGTTCCAAATACAGAGGAAAGCCTGTGCGGACCAAAAAGAACCTGAACCGAATGCAGTGCAAATCTTCAAGGATTGCCACACCAGCAAGATGAAGGGCATGAGCACACCAGTTCAAGCCGCTGTTGTAAGTCCTTACTCCTCCTGCCTTTGCACTGATTGGTATTGTTATGTGTTCATTTAACTACTTGGTTTGCCGCCAATGTCAGTTACTCTGTTCACTTTTATACACAGTTGTCTTCACATATCATTTCACCTTACATGGTTTAAAAGAGATGAAGGATATTCTTTTGGTCTTGATCTGTAATCTAGTTGTTATGTTCACGTGCGCACACAATGATAAAATAGCCTGTTTGTTTTATATCTGTTTGCCCATGATATGAATGATGTCATAGTATGTTCATCCTACTTTAAACCATGTCTCTTTATCCTTAGATGTCAACGAATGTGATGAAATAGACAATACAATAGGCATGCTACATGGACATATGTTCCGAAAGTGATTTTATTATGTAGTTGGCACTACAATACATGCTAATGTATTACAGTAGTTCACCAAAATAAGTTATGTATAAATGTGTAACCTACTTTGTTTGTTTTTGCCTCATTAGTAACTTATCTGGTACACTAATCTACTAGTTCAAACTTTCAGGAAGCTATGGAACAAATGATTGAACAGTCACAACCACCTGAAGGTGATGAGGCTACCATAGGCACAATGTCACCTCTTGCTGCAGTGCGTCAGTATCTCTCCACTAACAGCGCAAAAAGCACCTTCCTGCCTAATTCTGGGTTGGTTGTCAAGGTAACCCCGTCCAAATCGCCTACTGAACAAAATCTTCCTGCTAGATAGAGTGATATATCTGTGCTCCAGACACAAGTCCAATCCCTAATGGATGTCGTTTTGGAAACAAGAATAGTGGTTGACAAATGTCGTCAAGATATGAATGGTTTTGAAACCAGACTATCAGACATTCACTTCGTTGTTCAAGAGCAATGGCGGAAAAAAGGTGAAGATCGTGCTGCTCCATCAGATTCTACAGCCTGAAACATTAGTACTCAGGTCAAATGATTTGTGCTTCTATACATCTGATGGTGCTTTTATCTACAAGGACTGTAAACTTTATGCCAACAATCCTTTTGTTGTATGGTTGGAATTTATTTTGTTGTGATACATCATTTATGATGCTGCCAAAGGCTGTAGTAATTACGACGCTATTTTTGTATAGTGTAGGTTTATCTTAGGAATGTATTCTCCCGAAAGCTCCGTAGGAGCCGAACATGCCAACATTCGTTGGGCCCATTCCAATTGGGCTAAAAATGATTATGGGCCGAAATTTAAATGTAGCCCACTAAAAATATCTGGGCCTAAATCAGCATAAGCTTTGATATTTTTCTGGTATGCCCATAGTGGGCCTTTAACAGGCCTAAACATAATTTGGGCCCTCAGTAACAATAGGTCGTTTACAGGTGTAAATATCTCGAGCCCATAAAAACATGGGCCTTTAATAGACCGAAAGTGAGATTAGGCCTTGATTGTGCCAAATAACCCACTGGTCTTAGCAGGCCAAAATGGTGGCCCATTTACGATGCAGATCTTTCACAGGCCGAAATTCGGACGGGCCGTAAATGCGCCGACCTAATACATGGGCCTTTAACAGGCAGGAAGTTCGGTCGGGCTAGATTATCGTCATTTTTATATTGGCCTTTAATGGGCCCGATGTGACGTTGGGCCACATATGGCCCATGGATTTCGTCCGATGTTAACAGGCCGAAAATCACAACAGGCCGAAAGTGGCCCAAATTTGTAGTGGGCCTCTAACAAGCCAAATGTCAGACATGGCCGAATATGACCCAAATCCTTCACGGTCGTTTATGGGCCGAAAGTTTGAATGGCCTGTAAATGGGCCCAAATGAAGCAGGAGCTTTAATAGGCCGGAAATACACCGGGCCGTAATTCGGCCCATATACTTAGCGGACTGTTAACAGGCCAGAAGTGACCATGGGCCGCGATGATGACAAGTTTAGGACAGGCCGTTGACGGGCCGATTTGACACTAGCCGTACAGGCCTTAACTGAGAATGTTGGGCCTTTAGCTGGGCCGACCCATTATGGTCCACAAAATCTTGTGGGCCTTTAGTTGGGACGGCCCATTTAAACTTTATGGGCTACTTTTGGGACGGTCCACGTGTCAATATTTCATAAGCGCATCTCGCCCATTGGATGAGTGACACTTGTCCCAACGGTGAGCCGACACGTGTTTCCTCCAGCCAATGATGATTTTACACATGGAAAATCCCCATTGGTCGGGGCTGTTAATGGGTTATCGGATCCAAAACCGGACCGATAGCTTAACAGCGTTCCATTACGGTGGATGCCACGTGTCGGTCACCCTTGACGAAAGCACTTCTGTGACGCGCGATTTATCGTCATGGAAGTGGACATTTCCGTGATGATAAATTTGGTAATGTCATGGAACACTTCTATGACAGCACAGGTATGACTATCTTCATTCTGTCATAAATTTTTCATGGATGTACATGCATGACAGAAAACGTGACCTGCTGTGACAAACACGTATCATCACGGAAGTGTATTTTTTTGTAGTGACTGGAGGAACTGGGGAGGACAGAATCTGCACCTGGCTTGAGGTTCTGGGCCGGCGCCCGAAGCTCAGCACGCTTGGCGACGGATGGAGCCAGGGAGTCCGCCGGACGAGCAGCATCGAGGCGGGCGCTGCGGCGAGACGCAGTCACCGACATCGAGATGGAGCGGGGCCGCCGGGCGTATGCCACTGTCCGTGGGGGGGAGGGCGGTGACCGGAGTGGTCACGATGTCGGGCACCGCTGTCAGTGTCAAAACCAGCGGATCTCAGGTAGGGGGTCCCGAACTATGCGTCTAAGGTCGATGGTTACAGGAGACAGGGGACACGATGTTTACCCAGGTTCGGGCCCTCTCTATGGATGTAATACCCTACTTCCTGCTTGATTATCTTGATGAATATGAGTGTTACAAGAGTTGATCTACCACGAGATCGTAATGGCTAAACCCTAGAAGCCTAGCCTGTATGACTATAGTAATGAGTATCTCTCCCTCCGGACTAAGCCCTCCGGTTTATATAGACACCGGGGGGATCTAGGGTTACATAGAGTCGGTTATAGAGAAAGGAATATTCATAGTTAATCGCCAAGCTTGCCTTCCACGCCAAGGAGAATCCTATCCGGACACAGGTACAGTCTTAGGCCTTCGTGTCTTCACAGCCCATCAGTCCGGCCCATGGATAACAGGCCGGACGCCCGAGGACCCCTTAGTCCAGGACTCCCTCAGTAGCCCCTGAACCTGGCTTCAATGACGAGGAGTCCGGCGCGCAGTTTGTCGTCGGCATTGCAAGACGGGTTCCCTTTTTTCGAACTCCAAGATAGTCTTCAGATGCGACGATAGTATCCGACCTGTAACACGTACCACACACAACCACAGAGAAAATATAATACTTGCACGAGTCCAATCCGCTGACAGCTTTTTGCAACATGACATTACGTTATCTCGGTCAATTTCGGACCGTTTTGTGTTCACCGTTCCACGTTTCGAGACGCAGTTGCCATTGGCACGTCTTGTCAAAGCAGAGATCGTGTCCCTTTATTGCGGGATCCTAATCAGTACGAGTATGGGTAACCCAACCGTGCCATTTACACATCCCTTGGGAATAGGCGAGTTCTATGGCGAGTGAGGAGGCATTCAATATTCACTGCCTTTATAAGGGGATAAGGATTCCCTTCTTCCCCCACGCCTTCTTTCTTTCTCCGCCCTTCCAATCTTGAGCTCCAGCGCCCAAGTTCTCATCTCCTTTCCACTCGAGCTAGCACTCAACCATGTCCGGATCCGGAGGTCAGGGCGAGTGGATGGTCTCCTCCGTCAAGGAGGAGGACATTACGGAGCTTCGGGCGGCCGGATACTTGGTGAAGGAAATCGCCCACCTTTTGCCGGCCGAGGGACAAGTTGTCCCCATGCCGAAGCCCAACGAGAGGGTGGTATTCCTCCCTCATTTCTTCCGCGGGCTAGGGTTTCCACTCCACCCCTTCGTCCGTGGGCTGATGTATTATTACGGGATAGATTTCCACGATCTGTCCCCAAACTCCTTCCTCAACATCTCGGCATTTATCGTCGTGTGTGAGGCCTTCCTCCGCATCCAACCCCACTTCGGGCTATGGCTCAAAGTCTTCAACGTGAAGTCGAAGGTGGTGGATGGCCAGCATGCGGAGTGCGGAGGAGCCATGGTGAGTAAGCTGTCCAACGTCACCTGGCCGAAAGGTACTTTTGTGGATAAAGTAAAGGAGTGGCAGGAACATTGGTTCTATATCACAGAACCCCGCGGCACCACCTGGGCCGCAGCTGTCGAATTTCGCGCCTGTGCTCCCATGCGACTCACCTCCTGGGTCGAGAAGAGTCCGAACTGGTGTTCGCCTGATGAGCTGATAGCGTTGCAGACGCGCGTTCAAAGCATGATAGCCAAGAACGTCAAGCTTGTCGATGTAATCCAGGTGATGCTAGTTCGCCGGATTATCCCGTGCCAGCGCCGAAGCCGCCCTCTGTGGGAGTTCAATCCAAAGAAGCACCAGACCCTGGTGAGGCTCTTCGAGACCACTCACGAAGGTGCCTGGAAGTTGCTCTTTAAGGGCAACGAGAAACCGCCGGCCACAGATTCAGATCGCGGGCACGACATTAAACACCTCGCCAGCGAGGTATGTTATTTTTAACGTATCCCCTAGTTGTTTGTTTCGAGGAGGATGTCTGAGCTTTTATTATTTGCTTTCTCAGGATTGGATGGAGAGGGCGAAGCGGATCCAGTGTCCAGCTCTGCTGCCTGAAGAACCAGTCATCCCGCGTCTAGCGAAGATGCTGGTGCCAGCACCATATAAGGCGCTGGAGAAGAAGGCTAAGAAGAAGGCCAAGGGGCCCAAAGGTGGCCCCCGTCGCAAGGGCGCTTCGGACGTGACATCCGAAGACGAAGAAACCCATTCCTCTGTCCCTGAGGATGATGACGAGGAAGAAGAGGAGGAGGAGTAGAAGAATCCTCCCCCTGAGGAGAGAAAGAAGAAGATGGGGGCCTCCATGAATCTGGAGGCGGGAACGCCCAAGAAGGGGAAGGGCGTCCCTGCAGTCAACACCGCGTGGGACGTTGACATCGTAAGTGCTATGACTCACATACCCAAGTGCACCCGGCCTCTCCTTCGCATTATTTTGATGTGGTTAATTGTGCCATTGCAGTCCGGCCCGTGGCAGCATCCAGCGATCCTCGTCTGGAGGTTCGTTGGATCCGGCAGAAATGACCAGCATGTCGCCGCCGCCTTCTTGTTCCCCTGAGGCCAAGGACGACACCGAAGTGTTGTCCCGGAGGACCGCTCCGAGCCGGGGAGGGGCCCAGGACGTTGTCCAGGAGGCGCCGCAAGGCGAGACCTCCGCTGCCGGACACATGAGGGAGCAGATCCCCATGGAGATTGGCGAGGAGGGACGTATGCAGTTCGGCCCTCAGCCGAATACGATTCTGGGGACCGATGGGGCCCCGGAATCCGGCGCGCGCCCTCCTTCGAAGGAGGGGGTGCGCCAATTCCACCGATGGCCCCCTGTCCAACCAGGGGCACCGGATAATTTGATGGAGGCGCTACGAGGCGCGTCCATTGTGGACGAGCACCGTGTCCTTATGGGTACGGTGATCGAGAAAATTCAGTCCGCCAAGAGCGGACTAAATGACACCTGCAACAATCTGTTGACAGGTTTTGAGGTAAGTCACGTAGAAAGAGAACACCCCGTGCTGACAGTACCCCCTGAGACACTGTCCGGTGTTCGGAAAGAAAGGCCGGACAAAGGATCCTTTGTAGGAGACTAACTTGATATGTATGAATGATCAGGCGTCGCTGTTGGCCGCGACCTCGCATGCTGCCAAAGTCTCTGAACTGAACCAGGGGTTGGAGCGGGCCGAGAATGAGCTTGGCGAGGTGAAGATTAAGCTTCAGGAGAAGCAAGGTGAGTGACGACTTGCTGTGTATTCGGAAAGAATAAGTGGTGAGTATTGACCGAAGTGTCATAATGTGTGTAGGGGCGGCGACCGAGGTCGAGGCCCTAAAAAATGCCCTGATCGAAGCCGAGGGGAAGGCTGTCCTGTAGCAAGCCGCCCGTAAGAAGCTCAAAGCCCGGGTCGACGAGATCCAGCAGGAGCTCCACGACGCGGTGAAAAAGTGTGAGGCTTTGGAGCGCGAATGTAAGTGCATCTAGTGCCCCTTAGTGATTTTGGTGTATTGAAGACTTATAGGTTAAGGGACTAATGTGTTTATGAGTGTACATAGGTCTATAAGTCTATGAGGAGTTTGATATTTACAGAGAAAGTCGACCCCTAAAAATGAAGTTCTTCGACTGAAGACTTTGGATTTCTGAAGACTCTCTGAAGACATTGAAAGTGAAGAAATTGGTGTGACCTTGAAGACTTGGTATTCATCTAAGGAACATGAAGCGTGAAGACTTTTGTTTTCGTAGTTTCATTTTCTCTTTCTTGAGTCATAGGAAACACCATACTGTTAAAGGGGGTCGAGGAAATACTAAGGAAAAATATCCATGTGATGCTCAACTCAAAATCCTACACCTACCAATCCCTTCGAGTGAAGCCATTGGAAATCTCATATAGTTCAGTCATATTCTTCAGTGACAGAGACGAAGTTCTCTGGTCTCTGAGGAATTTGTTCTGAGTGAGGAGTTAGGAATTCGCCAGTGCGGATTGCCTACACAGTGAGGAACATGATAGCCCTGAGGAATTTGATACTCAAATTTCCGACCGTTGCTGTGCTATGCACCAGCTGTCCCAAAATATCTACCCACCTAACGGTCATATCATTGAAGGGCATTTATGTCTTATCATGACGGGCTGCTCCCTAGGCTATAAATAGCCGCCCCCTACAACCACTAGCTGGTTGGCTGCTCCGAGAGAAACTGACACTTGTCATTTGAGAGCATCCCATCCTCCGAGGACTTTGAGCGAAAATCATCAAGTGAGTAAAACCCAAACCCAAACACATCAAACCCCAAGTGATTGAGCATCACTGAAGAGATTGATCCTGTGTGGATCCGATGCCTGTTACCTTTGAAGACTGTGCTTCTTCCAGATGGTTAGGCGTCATGGTCTAGAGCATCCAAGAGGAAATTGTAGATCGCCGAGTGACCGAGTTTGTGAAGGTTTGGAAGTCACATGAGGACTTACCACGAGTGATTGGGCGAGGTCTGTGTGACCTTAGCTCAAGGAGAATACGGTGAGGACTGTGTGTAAGGGGCTGTGTGTCCTCAGGTTTAAATACCTAGCCGCTCCAACCAGACGTACAACTGAGACAACAGTTGGAACTGGTCTACCAAATCATTGTCTTCACCAAGCCAACTGGTTCTATTTCCTCAACTCTTTCATTTCCTCATAACTGCGTTGTGCATTTTGTCATATCTGTGTTTGAAGACTTTGACTGAAGACTTTCTCAATTTCCTTAGTTCAATTTCTTCAATCTGTTTGCCTTCATCTTGTGTTATCCTGTGTTTATGCTTTCTGTACTCTGTGCTTGTCTTCATTTCATCATGATGACCATGCTTGTGTTCTGCTATGCATACTTTTGAGTACTTATTCCGCTGCAAGTAGTTCTTCGCTAAGGAATTTCCTCACTGGCAAATTCCTCAGTGAAGAATTCATAAAAATTGCCTATTCACCCCCCTCTAGTCGATATAACGCACTTTCAATTGGTATCCGAGCAAGGTACTCCCTTGTTCTGTGTGATTTTGGTTTAACAGCCTGGAGTTTTAGTTATGTGGACCACAGGTATGAAGAAAGTGACATGCCCCATCTTTGACGGTCACGAGTATCCCAAGTGGAAGGCCATGATGAAGAAGCGCCTCATGGCGATGAACAGCAAACTATGGACCGTCACTGAGATTGGTCTTACCGATCTGTGCAAGACGGCGGAAGCTGATGACATTCGCAAGTACACTCTTCTCAACCTCACGGCGAAGGACGTCATCTGCTCATGTCTGTCTCAAAATCAGTTCAGGAACATCATGCATCTCAATCATGCGAAGCTTATCTGGGACCGTCTCTCTGAGGTCTATGAAGGTCATCGAACCCGTCATGATCCTTGGTTTGAGGACTTCAAGGAATCTCTCAAAGCGATGGCATTCGAACTAGAATCATCATCCTCTTCATCATGCCTTATGGCAAAAAGTGCCGAGGTAACTGAATGCTACCTATCCGAGTCAAGTGATGATGAATCTGGTGATGAATTTGGACCCAGCTATGTCAAACTTGCTTCCCTTGCCACTAAACAACAAAGAGCTTTGGAAAAATTTCAATACATGCTAAATAAGAGCGATGATATGTTGGGTGAAGAAATGGATCAGTCAAAAGCTTTGGCTGAAAGTCTTCAGAGACTTCATACTAAGTATGACACCCTTCAAGATCAACATAACACTCTCTTATCTGATCATGAGAAGCTTTCTTATGAATTTCTTCAAACAAAGCAAGATCTTGAGAAGCTAAGAGTGAGTTATGAAGATCTTTATAAGGAGCGTGATTCATTACTTGCTCAACAAATCAGCACTGCTCAGGAAGAATTTGTTCCTCCATGTTTGAAATGCATTGAACGTGAATCTGCTAATTCTTCACCTGAATGTTCAAATGCTTCTAATGCTACAAATTCTTCAACTGTCTCTGCTATCACTAATTCCTCATCTGAGGACATTGCTACTATCACTGATGATGCAGGGCTGAAGGAATTGTACATGACAGGCATGTACAAAAGCCTCAAAGGGCATCAGACTCTTTGTGATGTGCTTAAAAAAGCAGATCCTCAACAGGAACCTTAGGAAGAGGGTATTGCCTTTGAGAGGAAACTCAATGCGGATGGTACATATTGGAAGCCTGAGCAGTACCCCAAAACCTCATGGGTTGCTGCAAAGGGACCTCCAGTTGATCCATCTAATTTATCTGGCTTTACATGTGAATCTTCTCATTCTTCTGATGAGTCATTTGACTCCAACTATAAACTGTTTAAAAATCAGAATGGTGAAGTATTTGCTAGATATGTTGGCACTAACTGCAGGAACGGTTCTCCTATGAAGAAAATATGGGTTCCCAAAAGGTGCCTTGAAATTCTTCAGGTGAATGTTCTCATGACACCACCTGTGAAGAATAGGAACCCCAGATCAAATTCTTCATACGGACCAAATTCCTCACAAGGATCAAAGTCCTCATATGAACATCATCATGCTATCAACTCTGTTTCGCAGGGAAGAGCTAAGGGCTACGAATATGAGCATTATTCTTCTAATCATTATGTTCATAAGTCCTCGAAGAATTTCTCTGCTTATTCATGTGCTTACCCTAACTTCTCTTATGTGAAACGAAATGGATTGGCTTCTATGCCACCTTTTTCATATGGAGCTCGCAAAGTGATGAACTCTTTGCCACCCCTTCAGATGTGGGTGGTGAAGAAAAAGAACTAATCTTTTATGCAGGGTCAGGTCTCCAGACGTACTTAAACGTCTGAAGAATTTGCTGGAGACCTAAAAAGTGCCTGAAAGGACGCAGGCTAATCATGAAGAAATGAACTTTCATTTTTCACGTACTCATATTAATTTAACTATTGCATTGCTTGATGAAATTGGTCTGATGAATTGTGATGTCATATTCTTCACTGATGAAGTATATGAAGTTCGTAAGCTGCACTAATTCATCCGCAGGATGATCAACCCAAAGCCACTGAGTGGGTCCTTGATAGTGGATGTACAAATCACATGACTGGTGACAAGAATCTATTGATGGATGCTCCCCTATCACCATCGCGTCTGAAGCATATCATCTTCGCTGACAGAGGCAAAAGTCAGGTATTGGGTCTAGGTAAGGTTGCGATCACAAAGGATCGACACATGGACAAAGTCATGCTTGTCGAGTCCTTAGGATACAACCTTATGTCTGTCTCAATGCTTTGTGATCTTGATATGGTTGTTGTCTTTGGCAAGTATCATTATGTTGTGGTTATGGAAGCTGACAATTCCAAAGTCTTCGAAGGCTTTAGGAGAGGAGACTTGTATATTGTTGATTTCTCTACAGCACCGCAACCAGCCGTGTGCCTACTTGCAAAAGCTTTAGAAGGGTGGCTATGGCATCGACGACTTGGTCATGCAGGCATGAGGAATTTGCACACGCTTGCGAAGAAGAAGCATGTCATTGGCATTGAGAATGTCAAATTCCTCAAGGATCACTTGTGTGGAGCTTGTGAAGCTAGAAAGATAACCAAGGCTAAGCATCGAGCGAAGACTATCATGACCACTACTCGACCATTCGAATTGCTTCACATGGACCTCTTTGGTCCTAACCATTACTCAGCTGTCACAAATGATGCATCTCTCTATGGCTTTGTTATTGTTGATGATTACTCTCGATACACATGGGTACACATTGTTACTTACAAACATGAAGTGCAGGAAGTCTTCAAACGATTTTCCTCGAGGGCTTCAACCAACTTTGGTGTGAAGATCAAGCACATCAGAAGTGACAATGGAACTGAGTTCAAGAATTCTGGTCTTGATGACTATCTTGATGAACTTGGTATTACTCACGAGTTATCTGCTCCTTACACTCCTTAGCAGAATGGCATCATGGAGCGCAAGAACAGAACTCTTGTTGAGATGGCTCGCACTATGCTTGATGAGTACAAGACGCCTCGTCACTTCTGGATTGAGAATATTATACTGCGTGCCACATCATCAACTGGGTATATCTTCACAAATTCTTCAAGAAGACTGCCTATGAACTCCTCACTGACAAGAAACCCAATGTGAGTTATTTCAAAGTCTTCGGTGCTAAATGTTGGATTAGAGATCCTCATCACAATGCTAAATTTGCACCGAAAGCACATGCAGGTTTTATGCTTGGTTACGGAAAGGACTCGCACACCTACAGAGTCTTCAACAACGTTCTTCACAAGGTTGTTGAAACTGTAGATGTGCGGTTCGATGAAACTAATGGCTCGCAAAGAGAGCACCTACCCTCTGTGATAGATGAACCAGCACCTGAGGAAACTATCAAGTTCAAGGCTACTGAGGATGTCATTCCTACCGAAGAATCTGCTGAAGAATTCATTCCAGAACGTGAAGAATGTCGAGCTAATGCACCTGAAGAAAATGGTGCTGAAGAAAATGCTGATCAAATTCCTCGACGACAACCAACTCATCCTCGCGTTGCAAAACAAGTGCAAGTTGAAAAGATCATCGATGACATTGAAGCACCAGGTCCTCTCACATGCTCAAAAGCTTCACATTTATCTAACTTTTGTGGGCACTATGCTTTTGTCTCTATCACAGAGCCCACTAAGGTAGATGAAGCATTTCTGGAGCCTGAGTGGATTCAGGCCATGCAAGAAGAATTACATCAATTCGAGCTCAACAATGTCTGGGAACTGGTTACACGTCCAGATCCTCGCAAGCACAATATCATTGGCACAAAGTGGATCTACCGCAACAAGCAAGACGAAAATGGCCTTGTGGTGAGGAATAAGGCACGGCTTGTGGCTCAAGGCTACACACAGGTTGAAGGAATTGATTTTGATGAAACTTTTGCACCTATTGCTAGACTTGAAGCTATTCGCATATTACTTGCTTATGCTAACAATCATGATATCACTTTATATCAAATGGATGTGAAAAGTGCATTCCTCAATGGTAAGCTTGAGGAAGAAGTATATGTTGCTCAACCCCTAGGTTTTGAAGATCCAAAGCATCCTGACAAAGTCTTCAGACTCAATAAGGCCCTCTATGGCCTCAAGCAGGCCCCTCGGGCATGGTATGATACTTTGAAGGAATTCCTCATGAAGAAAGGCTTCAAACCCGATTCACTCGACCCTACTCTTTTCACTAAATCTTATGATGGTGAATTGTTTGTGTGCCAAATATATGTTGATGATATTATCTTTGCCTGTACTGACCAACGTTATAGTGATGAATTTGCCTATATGATGAGTGAAGAATATCAAATGTCTATGATGGGAGAGTTGAAATTCTTCTTAGGTCTTCAAATTCGTCAACAGCGCAATGGCATATTCATATCTCAGGAGAAATACCTCAAGGATGTACTGAGGAAATTCGGCATGCAAGATTGCAAAGGCGTCAAAATTCCGATGCCCACAAATGGCCATCTGTGCACTGATGAAAATGGTATTGACTTCGATCAAAAGGTATACCGCTCCATGATTGGTTCTTTATTGTATTTATGTGCATCTAGGCCAGATATTATGCTTAGTGTTTGCATGTGTGCCCGATTTCAAGCTACACTGAAGGAATCACACCATAAGGCTGGAAGCATATTCTTCGATATCTAGCTCACACACCAACACTTGGATTATGGTACCCCAAGGGCTCGGCTTTTGATCTCATTGGATATTCTGACTCTGACTATGCTGGTGATCGTGTGGACCGCAAGTCAACATCTGGTACATGTCATTTCGTCGGACGATCTTTGGTCTGTTGGTCCTCGAAGAAACACAACTGTGTATCACTGTCTACTGCTGAAGCTGAGTACATTGATGCTGGTTCTTGCTGTGCTCAATTGCTGTGGATGAAGCAAACTCTCAAGGACTACGGCGTCAACGTGAAGAATGTGCCTCTCTTCTGTGACAATGAGAGTGCCATCAAGATTGCTCACAACCCAGTTCAGCACTCGAAGACAAAGCACATTCAGATTCGTCATCATTTTCTTCACGATCATGTGTTGAAGGGCGACATTTCTATTGAGCATGTGAAGACTGAAGAACAGCTAGCCGATATCTTCACAAAGCCCTTGGATGAGAAGAGATTTAGCAAGTTGCGGTGTGAGCTAAATATCCTAGAATCTTCGAATGTTCTTTGAAAAGGACACTCATCCTAACACTTATGCAAAATTGATGACTTAGATGTGCAACACATGAAGAAACGTTTTTCTTCAATCAATGAAGAATAACACTCTAAGTGTGAAGAAATTAATGAAGAATTTGATTCTCAGAGCCCTACGACAATTGTACGCGGTGTCTGAAATCATCATTCTTATACGGTGGGTCACGCCACCACCAAAAGTTGAAAATCTTCAATTTGAGTTTTTCCTCAGTTTTTGAAATTCCTCGGTTGTTCATGTTCTTATACGGTGAGTTTATGTCCTCTATAGCATTCACTTATGGCTAATTCTTCAAGTTGGTTTTTCTGCTAAGTGAACGTGATCGGACCCTTCCCCCTCTATGCTATACTCAACCCAATCTATTCACAAATTCTTCATATGAGTTCTATTTGAAACTCATTCAAAATCTTCATTGTGTCCTTGTTAGCTGAAGAATTTGCGACGGAACTTTTAACTTATCTTATCCAAATTTTCGGCCTTGCCGCTCAAACCGTTCCGCATCCCACGAAATACTTATCTATTCACCCACGATCTAATGCGATCTCCACTTCTCAGTACGTGGGTGACACATGTCAAGCGAATGAGAAGGGTCAGGGGCACGTTCGTCCAATTTCTTCGTGCGAACAGTTTTTCACCGTGGCTATAAATACCCCCTTCCCTTTCCTCACTTCCTTTACTCCGCTCGACCTCTCTCCCGCTCGAGCTTCTCAAACCCTAGCGCCACCGCTACTTCATCGTCGCCGGTGAGGAAGAGCTTCACTGCCTCGACCTCGTCGCCGCCGTACTCGCGCCGGCCGCGGAAATCTTCACTCCGCCGCCGTACTCGCGCCGGCCGCGGAAATCTTCACTCCGCCGCCGCCGTAGCCGTCTTCCTCCGCCGAGTTAGGGCGTGGAAGATCTGCACAGACAAACTCCACTTCTCCACCTCACAGTTCGTCGTGTTCTTCGTCCAGAGTAATTAAAAGTTACTTTTACTGCCCTCTTTGATTCAAATGATTTCTACAAAATCTTCAAAGGTGTTTATTCTTCAAATTTTTCACACACTAAACACCTCACATATCATCTGTTCTTGATTCGTTTCTCTAAGCATCATTTTTCTTCAAGATTCCTCAATTGTGTAGATCTTCGATCTATACAACTCTAGAACCTAAGACAAAGAACGCTTAGTGAAATTCTTCAAAACTCATCTGGTCAAATTCCTCAAACTTGTTCTTTTTGAAAAAACCTTCTGAGAACGCATATGACCTCTCCAAATTCCTCGCAACTATACTCTGTTCATAGGTACTCATGTCCGCTGCTGAATCACTAGGTTCTCATCAACTTAACTCATTTGCAGCGTTCCTCGAAGAAAAGTTGCATACTTCTTCAGAGAGTTCAATTGTTCAAATTCCTCAACTGAAGAAAATGGCTGATGGAAAGAAGCCACAGAAAGGAGGAAAGAGGCCTGAAATCAATACTGCCTTTGAAATCCCTAAGGACATTTATGCTGGGTACTGCACACCCCCTGAGGAAGATAAAAATCAGCGCAAGGTGCGCATTCATAGGATAGGGAGGAGATGGGCAAAAGAGTGGAGGGAGTATAGGTATGTGACTCCAAAATACATGAGGAAATTCGCTGTTACTCCTCCATGCTCAAGACCACCATTGGCACCTGGCCAAGAAGCAGATCCCACTAGCATCAAGCGCGGTGAGGATTTTCCTGAAGAATGGGCCAAGTGCCAGGCCAAGCTGGCCAAACAGGCAAAAGATGCAGTGAGGAAATTCAACGAAGACCCTACTGCTGCTGCTGAGGCCTCTGTAAGGCCGAAGAAATCCATGGCAAAGAAGCCTGCGCACAAGCCAAGTGCCTCTTCTTCAATTCCCTCACGGCCAATTTCCTCAGCTAAGCCCTCACGGCCAATTCCTCACGCCGCTCCTGCTCCTCCAAAGTCCTCAGCTGCTCCGACCAAATCCTCAGCACCTGTGCATCTTGCCATGTGCCAAAGGACTACAGGCATCTCTATTGCCTCAGGAGCTTCAGCTAGTTCCTCAGCTGCACCAAATTCTTCAACAAGACCCTCTCTACTGAAGACAAAGACCAGTGCTGGACGAGGCTCTCGCCCAAGTCCTCACAAGAAGTAGGTCGCCTTCCAAGTGACGTCTGAAGAAGACGAAGCTGATGTTGAAGAACTTGCTGACATCATCAGAGATAGGCAAGTCAGGGCCGCTAGAGCCAAGGGCACAAATGTGCCTCTGCTTTTGGATCCAAAGTTGATCCTCGACTACATTGATCTCTGGCACAAGGACCCAAACACTCCTATGCCTGACTTCAAGCTGACTCCTAGTCAAAGTCATATGCTGACTGCCTTCATCCAAGAAGAGAAATTGAAATTTGAGAAGGCCAGGCACCTCAAGAAAGCACAGTACAGGAAGGAGAAATTCCTGAAGAACAACGTTGTCTCTATGACAACTGATGAACTTGTAAAGATCCAGTCTGAAATCAAAGTCCTCAGCGATGATTTGAATGCTTACTATGCTGATTGGAAAGGAGCCAAGGTCAGGTTTGTTAAACTGACTAAGATGTTCACCTCCAATGTTGCAGCCCCATCGCAACAAGAAATTCCTCAGGCTGAAGCATCTGCTCAGCCAACTGAAGAACATGCCAGCACCACTGATGACAATCAGGCTGCTGAAGAAAATGTGAGTTCCAGGGCTGATGACTGCATTCCAGCTGCTGATGAAATTGCCAGGGCATCCACTAGTGGTGCGCCTGAAGAAAATGAAGAAGTCAGGGCAACTGCATCAGTTGTGCCTGAAGAAAATCAACCACATTCCTCTACTCCTCATGCGCCTACTCCAACTCCAATCCTTCCATCTGCATCAGATGTGAAGAAGACCAAGGCTGTAGAGCATGCATCAGTGAAGAAAAGGAAAGCATCAGCTTCTTCAGATTCTTCAGCACCGAAGAAGATGAAGAAATTGACAAGCTCATTTGCTAATCCAATTGATGCTGTTCCGGTTTCCTCCATGCCATCAAAGGAAATCGTCCCTTTTGATGAAGAATATGTGATGCCTAGCGGATCTCATGAAGAAAATCCTTCTGCTGCCTCGTCAGAGCAGATGGATGAAGAAATTGAAGTGGATAAAATCCCTTCAACCCCCACAGTTTCCTCGCATATGGCTCAGTTTACTGCTGAAGAGGCTGGGGTTGAAGAAATGGAAGATGAAGATGTGGACATTGGTTGTACCACACCAGTGATGAATGATGACTTTTGGGAAAGTCAGCACCCCAACTCTCCACTCTTCACTCCATTGCAACAAATTCCTCAATCCCCAGCAACTATAGTTCAAATGGGATCTGATGAAGCTCATGAAGACATTCCAGCCGCTAGTGCTGAAGAAAATGAAAATGAAGAATTGAAGAACCAGGCTCCCACTGAAGAGGAACCAGAAATTCCTCAGCCTAAAGAACCTGAGATTGCGATTCCTGAGGTTGTCATGCAACTGACTAACACTCCTCTGCCCAAGCCAAAGGATCCATTCTCAAGGAAGCAAAAATTCAAGGCTATGATTTCTTCAGCGAGCACATATTCTTCACTGATTACAACCCCTATGATCTGCTCGCATTAGGAAGAGGCGTTTCTGGTATGCCAGCCAGGCAAATTTTTATTCCTCAGTGCTGTTCGACAAAGACAAAGTCTTCGATCATGAGCACATTCCTCACGTGGATATGGAATCTCTGCCGTGCTTCGGGCCAGTCCTCGGTGTTCTTTACGATGCTGGACTGTTAAATTTCTGCACTGATATATGTGATTGGAATGAAGAGCTTATTCTTCAATTTTATGCAACGCTGCACATCACCGGAGACTCTGAAGATGTGAATTCATGGGTGCTGAACTGGATGTCTAAAAATACTCACTACAAGGCACCAGCTACTGAATTGCTTCGTGCTTTGCCTCTCAGTCCTCCCCTTGAAGCTGCTTGTTATGTCTACAATGAACCTGAGCTTACTGATCACTATATGCAAGTGCTGATGAAGCCATTGAAGCCAGGTCAGGCCCCAAGAATAAAATTCCTTGTGAAGGAATTGTTATATGTGCCTCGGACTATCTATCGCATTCTGACGAAGACATTGGGTCCTATCAAGGGCCACGACTCGAATGAAGAAGAAGTCGTTGGCATCATGAAGAATCTGCTTTTCAATATCATTCATGGCGTTCCCGTCAACTTCCACGATTTCTTCATGAGGACTCTGGCCAATGTCGCAATGCCACCGTTTGAGTTGAAGCCTTATGCTCCGTGGATTATGAGATTCATCAGAACAAGGTATTCACTCAACTACAAAGTTGATACACTGAACCATTGCAGCTACTTGCCCCCGATTGAAGTCCTCAAACGGACATTTTCCTCAGCTGATGAAAAGGGCAAGGCTACTGCTGTAATTGATGAAGGCATTCGTCCATTGGATGGTCAATTTCGCAAGGCTGCATCCTACTCCACCAATGATGACTCTGCCACCCATGACTCTGTCTCCAACGCACCCAAGCAAAATCCTCAAGGCACAGCTCCCAGGGTGATGACAGACCGTGAGCTTCTCCTCAGTCTTCACCAGAAGGTTGATCGCAATCACAAATGGGTCAAGCGTCAGTTTGGTTCAATTCTTCACAACATGACTGCTACCCACAATGCAGTGAAGAAAAAGCATTACTTCCTTCATGAAACCCTCAACCGCACCTGGGTTGTTCTATCGCACATATATGGTGAAGAAGATCTGAAGAAAATGGGTCTCAAGGAAGATTTTGACTGGGCTGCACCTCCTCCAAAGAAGTACAAGAAGGTCAAGGTTCCTTCCTTGGTGGCCAGTTCCTATTCTTCATCACGTGACACTGATGAACATGAAGACTTGGACGACACTGCGGCAGGCCCTACTACAACAAACGACCCCAACAACGCTGACGCTCCTTCATCACCTTGATATTCTTCAGGGACGTTAGTCCTCATTTTCGAACCTTTTGGTCATTCAATGACAAAGGGGGAGAAATTTGAGTTAGTCTTCAAGCGGGTCTATCTATATGGGCATTTTTTTTCTAAGTTACAACTCTCGTTCTTCTGATGACTTTGTTGGATCGAGTTGTAAACTTAAAACTCTATGGTGGCCTGATACTTTTGCTGTTTCTTCTGCATGCTTATTCCTCGTTAATGTTATTGCACGCATGCTGAATTACATCAGTCACCATATTTCATCATGCATTTCAAATTCTTCATATATTATGTCAAATGCGTGTATGAATTAAAAGATATAGGGGGAGATCCCCATGATTGAACTCTTCAAGTGTGCATTGCTTCAAAAGCAAATTCCTCACTATGCACATCTTCAGGGGGAGTTCTTCTATATCTTGCAATCAAATTCCTCAATATCAGTATTTACACTTCATATGTTTATCCCCGTTGAAAACTTAATGTATATTGTCATCAATCACCAAAAAGGGGGAGATTGTAAGTGCATCTAGTGCCCCTTAGTGATTTTGGTGTATTGAAGACTTATAGGTTAAGGGACTAATGTGTTTATGAGTGTACACAGGTCTATAAGTCTATGAGGAGTTTGATATTTACAGAGAAAGTCGACCCCGAAAAATGAAGTTCTTCGACTGAAGACTTTGGATTTCTGAAGCTTTCTGAAGACTTTGAAAGTGAAGAAATTGGTGTGACCTTGAAGACTTGGTATTCATTTGAGGAACATGAAGCGTGAAGACTTTTGTTTTCGTAGTTTCATTTTCTCTTTCTTGAGTCATTGGAAACACCATACTGTTAAAGGGGGTCGAGGAAATACTAAGGAAAAATTTCCATGTGATGCTCAACTCAAAATCCTATACCTACCAATCCCTTCGAGTGAAGCCATTGGAAATATCATACAGTTCAAACATATTCTTGAGTGACAGAGACGAAGTTCTTCTGGTCTCTGACGAATTTGTTCTGAGTGAGGAGTTAGGAATTCGCCAGTGCGGATTGCCTACACAGTGAGGAACATGATAGCCCTGAGGAATTTGATACTCAAATTTCCGACCGTTGATGTGCTATGCACCAGCTGTCCCAAAATATCTACCCACCTAACGGTCATATCATTGAAGGGCATTTATGTCTTATCATGACGGGCTGCTCCCTAGGCTATAAATAGCCGCCCCCTACAACCACTAGCTGGTTGGCTGCTCCGAGAGCAACTAACACTTGTCATTTGAGAGCATCCCATCCTCCGAGGACTTTGAGCGAAAATCATCAAGTGAGTAAAACCCAAACCCAAACACCTACAAACCCCAAGTGATTGAGCATCACTGAAGAGATTGATCCTGTGTGGATCCGATGCCTGTTACCTTTGAAGACTGTGCTTCTTCCAGATGGTTAGGCGTCATGGTCTAGAGCATCCAAGAGGAAATTGTAGATCGCCGAGTGACCGAGTTTGTGAAGGTTTGGAAGTCACCTGAGGACTTACCACGAGTGATTGGGCGAGGTCTGTGTGACCTTAGCTCAAGGAGAATACGGTGAGGATTGTGTGTCCGGGACTGTGTGTCCTCAGGTTTAAATACCTAGCCGCTCCAACCAGACGTACAACTGAGACAACAGTTGGAACTGGTCTACCAAATCATTGTCTTCACCAAGCCAACTGGTTCTATTTCCTCAAATCTTTCATTTCCTCATAACTGCGTTGTGCATTTTTTCATATCTGCGTTTGAAGACTTTGACTGAAGACTTTCTCAATTTCCTCAGTTCAATTTCTTCAATCTGTTTGCCTTCATCTTGTGTTATCATGTGTTTATGCTTTCTGTACTCTGTGCTTGTCTTCATTTCATCATGATGACCATGCTTGTGTTCTGCTATGCATACTTTTGAGTACTTATTCCGCTGCAAGTAGTTCTTCGCTAAGGAATTTCCTCACTGGCAAATTCCTCAGTGAAGAATTCATAAAAATCGCCTATTCACCCCCCTCTAGTCGATATAACGCACTTTCAATTGGTATCCGAGCAAGGTACTCCCTTGTTCTGTGTGATTTTGGTTTAACAGCCTGGAGTTTTAGTTATGTGGACCGCGGGTATGAAGAAAGTGACATGCCCCATCTTTGACGGTCACGAGTATCCCAAGTGGAAGGCCATGATGAAGAAGCGCCTCATGGCGATGAACAGCAAACTATGGACCGTCACTGAGATTGGTCTTACCGATCTGTGCAAGACGGCGGAGCTGATGACATTCGCAAGTACACTCTTCTCAACCTCACGGCGAAGGACGTCATCTGCTCATGTCTGTCTCAAAATCAGTTCAGGAACATCATGCATCTCAATCATGCGAAGCTTATCTGGGACCGTCTCTCTGAGGTCTATGAAGGTCATCGAACCCGTCATGATCCTTGGTTTGAGGACTTCAAGGAATCTCTCAAAGCGATGGCATTCGAACTAGAATCATCATCCTCTTCATCATGCCTTATGGCAAAAAGTGCCGAGGTAACTGAATGCTACCTATCCGAGTCAAGTGATGATGAATCTGGTGATGAATTTGGACCCAGCTATGTCAAACTTGCTTCCCTTGCCACTAAACAACAAAGAGCTTTGGAAAAAGTTCAATACATGCTAAATAAGAGCGATGATATGTTGGGTGAAGAAATGGATCAGTCAAAAGCTTTGGCTGAAAGTCTTCAGAGACTTCATACTAAGTATGACACCCTTCAAGATCAACATAACACTCTCTTATCTGATCATGAGAAGCTTTCTTATGAATTTCTTCAAACAAAGCAAGATCTTGAGAAGCTAAGAGTGAGTTATGAAGATCTTTATAAGGAGCGTGATTCATTACTTGCTCAACAAATCAGCACTGCTCAGGAAGAATTTGTTCCTCCATGTTTGAAATGCATTGAACGTGAATCTGCTAATTCTTCACCTGAATGTTCAAATGCTTCTAATGCTACAAATTCTTCAACTGTCTCTGCTATCACTAATTCCTCATCTGAGGACATTGCTACTATCACTGATGATGCAGGGCTGAAGGAATTGTACATGACAGGCATGTACAAAAGCCTCAAAGGGCATCAGACTCTTTGTGATGTGCTTAAAAAAGCAGATCCTCAACAGGAACCCTAGGAAGAGGGTATTGCCTTTGAGAGGAAACTCAATGCTGATGGTACATATTGGAAGCCTGAGCAGTACCCCAAAACCTCATGGGTTGCTGCAAAGGGACCTCCAGTTGATCCATCTAATTTATCTGGCTTTACATGTGAATCTTCTCATTCTTCTGATGAGTCATTTGACTCCAACTATAAACTGTTTAAAAATCAGAATGGTGAAGTATTTGCTAGATATGTTGGCACTAACTGCAGGAACGGTTCTCCTATGAAGAAAATATGGGTTCCCAAAAGGTGCCTTGAAAGTCTTCAGGTGAATGTTCTCATGACACCACCTGTGAAGAATAGGAACCCCAGATCAAATTCTTCATATGGACCAAATTCCTCACAAGGATCAAAGTCCTCATATGAACATCATCATGCTATCAACTCTGTTTCGCAGGGAAGAGCTAAGGGCTATGAATATGAGCATTATTCTTCTAATCATTATGTTCATAAGTCCTCGAAGAATTTCTCTGCTTATTCATATGCTTACCCTAACTTCTCTTATGTGAACGAAATGGATTGGCTTCTATGCCACCTTTTTCATATGGAGCTCGCAAAGTGATGAACTCTTTGCCACCCCTTCAGATGTGGGTGGTGAAGAAAAAGAACTAATCTTTTATGCAGGGTCAGGTCTCCAGACGTACTTAAACGTCTGAAGAATTTGCTGGAGACCTGAAAAGTGCCTGAAAGGATGCAAGCTAATCATGAAGAAATGAACTTTCAGTTCTCACGTCCTCATATTGTTTTAACTGTTGCATTGCTTGATGAAATTGGTCTAATGAATTGTGATGTCATATTCTTCACTGATGAAGTATATGAAGTTCGTAAGCTGCACTAATTCATCCGCAGGATGATCAACCCAAAGCCACTGAGTGGGTCCTTGATAGTGGATGTACAAATCACATGACTGGTGACAAGAATCTATTGATGGATGCTCCCCTATCACCATCGCATCTGAAGCATATCATCTTCGCTGACAGAGGCAAAAGTCAGGTATTGGGTCTAGGTAAGGTTGCGATCACAAAGGATCGACACATGGACAAAGTCATGCTTGTCGAGTCCTTAGGATACAACCTTATGTCTGTCTCAATGCTTTGTGATCTTGATATGGTTGTTGTCTTTGGCAAGTATCATTATGTTGTGGTTATGGAAGCTGACAATTCCAAAGTCTTCGAAGGCTTTAGGAGAGGAGACTTGTATATTGTTGATTTCTCTACAGCACCGCAACCAGCCGTGTGCCTACTTGCAAAAGATTTAGAAGGGTGGCTATGGCATCGACGACTTGGTCATGCATGCATGAGGAATTTGCACACGCTTGCGAAGAAGAAGCATGTCATTGGCATTGAGAATTTCAAATTCCCCAAGGATCACTTGTGTGGAGCTTGTGAAGCTGGAAAGATGACCAAGGCTAAGCATCGAGCGAAGACTATCATGACCACTACTGGACCATTCGAATTGCTTCACATGGACCTCTTTGGTCCTAACCATTACTCAGCTGTCACAAATGATGCATCTCTCTATGGCTTTGTTATTGTTGATGATTACTCTCGATACACATGGGTACACATTGTTACTTACAAACATGAAGTGCAGGAAGTCTTCAAACGATTTTCCTCGAGGGCTTCAACCAACCGAGGTCGAGGCCCTAAAAAATGCCCTGACCGAAGCCGAGGGGAAGGCTGTCCTGTAGCAAGCCGCCCGTAAGAAGCTCAAGGCCCTGGTCGACGAGATCCAGCAGGAGCTCCACGACGCGGTGAAAAAGTGTGAGGCTTTGGAGCGCGAATGTAAGTGCATCTAGTGCCCCTTAGTGATTTTGGTGTATTGAAGACTTATAGGTTAAGGGACTAATGTGTTTATGAGTGTACATAGGTCTATAAGTCTATGAGGAGTTTGATATTTACAGAGAAAGTCGACCCCTAAAAATGAAGTTCTTCGACTGAAGACTTTGGATTTCTGAAGACTCTCTGATAACTTTGAAAGTGAAGAAATTGGTGTGACCTTGAAGACTTGGTATTCATCTAAGGAACATGAAGCGTGAAGACTTTTGTTTTCGTAGTTTCATTTTCTCTTTCTTGAGTCATAGGAAATACCGTACTGTTAAAGGGGGTCGAGGAAATACTAAGGAAAAATTTCCATGTGATGCTCAACTCAAAATCCTACACCTACCAATCCCTTCGAGTGAAGCCATTGGAAATCTTATACAGATCAGTCATATTCTTCAGTGACAGAGACGAAGTTCTCTGGTCTCTGAGGAATTTGTTCTGACTGAGGAGTTAGGAATTCGCCAGTGCGGATTGCCTACACAGTGAGGAACATGATAGCCCTGAGGAATTTGATACTCAAATTTCCGACCGTTGCTGTGCTATGCGCCAGCTGTCCCAAAATATCTACCCACCTAACGGTCATATCATTGAAGGGCATTTATGTCTTATCATGACGGGCTGCTCCCTAGGCTATAAATAGCCGCCCCTACAACCACTAGATGGTTGGCTGCTCCGAGAGAAACTGACACTTGTCATTTGAGAGCATCCCATCCTCCGAGGACTTTGAGCGAAAATCATCAAGTGAGGAAAACCCAAACCCAAACACCTACAAACCCTAAGTGATTGAGCATCACTGAAGAGATTGATCCTGCGTGGATCCGATGATTGTTACCTTTGAAGACTGTGCTTCTTCCAGACGGTTAGGCGTCATGGTCTAGAGCATCCAAGAGGAAATTGTGGATCGCCGAGTGACCGAGTTTGTGAAGGTTTGGAAGTCACCTGAAGACTTACCACGAGTGATTGGGCGAGGTCTGTATGACCTTAGCTCAAGGAGAATACGGTGAGGACTGTGTGTCCGGGACTGTGTGTCCTCAGGTTTAAATACCTAGCCGCTCCAACCAGACGTACAACTGAGACAGCAGTTGGAACTGGTCTACCAAATCATTGTCTTCACCAAGCCAACTGGTTCTATTTCCTCAACTCTTTAATTTCCTCACAACTGTGTTGTGCATTTTGTCATATCTGCGTTTGAAGACTTTGACTGAAGACTTTCTCAATTTCCTCAGTTCAATTTCTTCAGTCTGTTTGTCTTCATCTTTTGTTATCCTGTGTTTACGCTTTCTGTACTCTGTGCTTGTCTTCATTTCATCATGATGACCATGCTTGTGTTCTGCTATGCATACTTTTGAGTACTTATTCCACTGCAAGTAGTTCTTCGCTAAGGAATTTCCTCACTGGCAAATTCCTCAGTGAAGAATTCATAAAAATCGCCTATTCACCCCCCCTCTAGTCGATATAACGCACTTTCAGCGAAGCGTCGGTTCGAGAGACCGAACTTACCAAGGCTCACCAGAGCACGGAGGCCGCACAGAATGACGCCCGGGCCGCTCTCTAGGAGATCCAGGAGGCCAAGAAGATCGCAGCGGGTACGGATTTTAACATGCAAAGCAAGTATGCGGAAAAGAAGTACCTTTTACTAACCCGGATTTGGAGTTGCCCAGGGGCTTTTTGGATCTGCCACGCAGCGTGTCTGATGCTGCGGAGTTCTTTCGAGCCGGAGAAGGGAATTCCACGGAGAAGCTTTTCTGGTCGCAGTATGCTGTGCCAGAACATCCGGTGCCTTTTGTCGATCAACTGAAACAGTTGGTCGAGCTACACAGGGTGGCCGAACTGGCCATGACGGATTTAATAATCCGACTGTGGCCAGCCGAAGCTATACCTAGCAGTTATTATGGCCTCGTGAAGCGAGTGATGGAGGCTTGTCCGCGGCTTGACATCGTCAAGCGATCAGTCTGCATCGAAGGTGCCCGCATGGCCTTCGCTCGTTGCAAGATGTGGTGGGCGAAGATGGACGCCGTCGAGGTGTCCAGCGGGCCGCCGGAGGGCAAGGAGCACCGCACACCCGAGCGATATTTTGCGGATGTCCTGGAGGGATCTCGACTTGCAGCAGCGCAGTGTGGGCAAGACATTATTTTCGAATGAAGACATTCGTTTTTTGTCTTTACCTTGTATGATGAAAACAAATCTGGTTTGTAATATAATGTTTGTTATGTTTTGATTGTTTCCTCCTGTGCGGCCGTGTTATATGGAATCTGAGGGTTGGCCAGTCATCGGCTTCTGCTCTCACGTAGGTAGTACGGAGGTGTTCGGGATGGAATCTAAACAATCTTGATCCAATTATATGGTCCTTGAAGGAGTTGTTTAGCGCAACGAACCAGACAATCAGACTATGCGGCTTAAACGACCTCACTTAGACATAGGAGTTTTATAATAAAACATAGGCGTAGCCCCTGGTATACAAATCAGAGTCCTGTCAGCGTCTGATCGGGAAGTACCGATCCTTCGCGAAATGCAAGAAAAAATCTCCAACAATTTGTGACCTCCGAACAGCTGACCGACTCTCGCCGCATCATGACAGTCAGTTTGCAGCTTTCTCTACTGAGGTGCTCATCCGGTTTAGACCAGGGCACAATCGCAGTAGTTCTCCCTTTACTACCCTAGCCGATGTAGCGGAACGTAGGGTAGCAAGCACAGGAGCCGGGGAACCCAACTATTGACCAAAGACATGATTCGGAGCCAATGCATATAATGCTAAATTCGGGGTGCTGAACTTATATATGAGAAGTGTCCGTACTTTGTTGCCGTGTTATGGGGCAATGGGGAGCCCCTGGCGAATATGGAACGTACCAAAGTGCACGGGTGAGAGAATATAAGTAATTAATAGCAAAGGAAAACAGAAAAAGAGCAGAGGTAATATCTGGGGCCCCTTAACTTGGGCCGTGAACTGTTTCCATTATAGTTGGGTTAATGCGTCAAAGCGCATTTATAAGAATAGTGTGAGAAGCAATCGGCTATTTAACATGCCATAACCAAATGAGAGCTGCATTTGGGTACTGAAAAATAGGTAGAGTGATCGTTGGATTGTCCTCTAGGGCTTCCCCTATATGCATGTGCTCTGTGCCCATCTGGTGTACTTGTCCTTGGACAGGACCAGCAATCAGGCCCTCGAAGGAGGCCTATGTAAAACCTGAAAAGGGAAAAGGAAATAGTGAAGGTATATGTGAGTCCGGGATCGGTCTAGCCGAACTGTGGATCACAAGCTAGCTGTGCCTCCGTCATGCCCATGGAATTTTGAGTGCGTAATTATGTACGCGTGGTACGAATGCCACTTCCTCATCGGGACTGGGACGGAGGCCGAATTGCTAATCGAGCTCCTGACGAGACGAGCTGTCCTGTTGCAGTGTGGTCCGGACCCTCTTAATGATGTCCAGGGGTTCTGCTTGAGAAGGCCGCTCTGTACCTCTGCTGCCAGGGCGACGGTGTGCTCTTCTGTATGGAGAGAGCGTTCTGTGTTTCCATTTACTGCTATGACGCCGCGTGGACCGGGCATCTTGAGCTTGAGATAAGCATAATGTGGCACCGCGTTGAATCTAGCGAACGCAGTTCGTCCGAGCAGTGCGTGATAGCCGCTGCGGAAGGGGACGATGTCGAAGATTAGCTCTTCGCTTCGGAAGTTGTCCGGGGAACCGAAGACCACCTCCAGCGTGATTGAGCCCGTACAACGGGCCTCTACCCCTGGTATGACTCCTTTAAAGGTAGTCTTGGTGGGCTTGATTCATGAGGGATTAATGCCCATTTTGCGCACTGTGTCTTGAGATCAAGTTGAGGCTGCTACCACCGTCCATTAGGACTCGTGTCAGGTGAAATCCGTCGATGATTGGGTCGAGAACCAGCGCGACCGAGCCGCCATGGCGGATACTAGTTGGATGATCTCGACGATCGAAGGTTATCGGGAATGACGACCACGGATTAAATTTTGGGGCGACTGGCTCTACCGCGTAGACGTCCCTGAGTGCGCTCTTGCGTTCCCTTTTGGGGATGTGTGTAGCGTATATCATGTTCACTGTTTTGACTTGAGGGGGAAATTTCTTCTACCCCCCAGTGTTCGGCTGCTGGGGGTCTTCGTCCTCGTCCTCACTTTGTGATCCCTTTTCCTTGTTCTCGGTATTTAACTTGCCAGCCTGTTTGAAAACCCAACAATCTCTGTTGGTATGATTGGCTTGTTTTTCTGGGGTGCCATGTATCTGGCACGGACGATCGAGTATGCGGTCCAAGCTGGATGGTCCCTCGCTGTTCCTTTTGTAGGGCTTTTTCCACTGGCCGGACTTGGAACCACTGAATCCGGCGTGAACTGTAGTGTCGTTAGTGTTATCGCCATTGCTTTGGCGTTTGTGTCTATTGCGATGGAGCTTGCCGGTGCTATTTTTGGCCTCGGAGGGGCCTGCCTTGCAGGTTGTGTTTTTACTACAAGCCAGCCAACTATCTTCACCCGCGAAAAAGCGGGTCATGATTGCCATGAGGGCTGCCATGGATTTCGGCTTTTCTTGGCCGAGGTGGCGGGCGAGCCATTCGTCACGGATGCTGTGTTTGAAGGACGCTAGGGCTTCGGCATCCGGACAGTCAACGATCTGGTTCTTTTTGGTTAGGAACCTAGTCCAGAATTTTCTGGCTGATTCTCTAGGTTGTTGGACTATATGACTTAAGTCATCGGCATCTGGTGGCCAGACATAAGTACCTTGGAAGTTGTCAAGAAAAGCTTCTTCCAAGTCCTCCCATCTGCCGATGGAATTTTCAGGCAGGCTATTTAGCCAGTGTCTAGCTGGCCCTTTTAATTTTAGTGGGAGGTACTTGATGGCGTGGAGGTCGTCTCCTCGGGCCATATGGATGTGGAGAATAAAATCTTCGATCCATACTGCGGGATCGGTTGTTCCGTCGTATGATTCAATATTGACGGGCTTGAACCCCTCGGGGAATTCGTGATCCAGTACTTCATTTGTGAAGCAGACAGGGTGTGCGGCGCCTCTATATCGGGCCGCGTCGCGGCGCACGTCCGATGAAGTCCGTCTGCGGTTATCGGCCCGGGCATGACTAGGTTTGTCACGTCAGAATAGGTAGCCGTCATCTCGAGTCGGGAAGCGTCCTCGCGATCCGTAGATTGATCTGGTGTGTCCTGCTCTACTGTGCAGGTCCTGCCGAAGGTCGTATGTATGGTCTCGAGCTTTTTTGTCTCTGTTTTTATGAGGCGGTGGGGTGGGCTGTTGTTCGGCCTGAGTTGTCGTTTTATCCTGAACGCGGGGTGGTCGGTCCACCGCACTATCCCGACCACGTGGTGGTCGTTCCGCATTGCACGAGGGTGGTATGAGCTCTGGTGCCTCCTCATCGAACTGAGGTAGCAGTCTGCGCTTCGGGTAACTCTTGGCTGGACGCTTCAGGCCATATTCTTCGGCTGCCAGGACATCAGTCCATCTGTCAATGAGTAGGTTTTGATCAGCTTGAAGCTGCTGCTGCTTTTTCTTCAGGCTTCTTGCAGTAGCTATTAGCTGGCGCTTGAAGTGCTCCTGCTCGAGGGGTGCCTCAGGCATGATGAAATCCTTGCTGCCGAGGCTCTCTTCATCCTCGGAGGGTGGACGGTAACTATCGTCATCCGGGTTGTTGGGCATGGCCTGTTCGTCAGGGTTAACTTGCCCGTTGTCTTGTTCCTCCTATTCGGATGTTGCTCCAACAGGGTCTTCATTGTTTTCGGCGTCGTCCGGAGTACTATTTTCTCCAGTGCCAGTGTTGCCATCTTTTGAGCGACGTGGCTTAGAACAGCGTTTAGGGCGCTGGCGCTTGGACTGTGTCTCAGAAGGTTTATTCGCAACTGAATCTTCTTTGTCATCATCGCTAGCTTTTTTAGGTGTGTCAACCATGTACACATCGTACGAAGAGGTGGCCGTCCAACGTCCAGTGAATGGTTGGTCTTGGCCTTTCTCCTTGTCGGCATCGTCGTCCATACCGTCGATGTCCTCGGAGCCATAATCAAGCACGTCGGTTAAATCCTCGACGGTGGCTATGAAGTGGGTGGCGGGTGGGAAGCGAAATTCCCCATCATCAGCTTCTAGTTCGAACCGGATATAGTTTGGCTGTGAGTCCCCCGCCAAGGACAGTTTTTTAATGATTTAGCACATCGCCCAAGGGCGAGTGTTGGAAGACGTCTGCGGCGCTGAACTCGAAGATCGATGACCGATCCAGCTCGGTGTCTGCAGGCGTACGCGGTTCGGAATTTATAGCCAGAAAGGAGTCCGGAATTCCGTTGAAGCAGATATTCCCAGGTGTTGAGTCTGTGTGCGGCTCCAACACCGCGGACTCTGTAGCTTCGGATGGTGCAATCTTCTCCGGATCTAAGGCCGTAGCAGTTACAGGAACCATCTCCTCAATCTGGTCCGATGACAGATTTAAGTCATGTTCATCGGAGCGAGGGGGAGCGATCGCCGCGGTCTCAAATCCATTGAAGATCAAGTCTCCATGGATATCCGCAACATAGTTCAAGCTTACAAATCTGACCTGGTGGCCAAGGGCGTAGCTATCGACCTGCTCCAGATGCCCAAGCGAGTTGGCCCGCAGTACGAAGCCGCCGAATACGAAAATCTGTCCGGGGAGGAAGGTTTCTCATTGGACAGCGTCACTATGGACGATCGAAGGGGCCATCGAACCTTTCGTCGACGGCATAATGGAACTCTCAATGAAAGCACCAATGTCGGTGTCAAAACCGGCAGATCTCGGGTAGGGGGTCCCGAACTGTGCGTCTAAGGTCGATGGTTACAGGAGACAGGGGACATGATGTTTACCCAGGTTTGGGCCCTCTCTATGGAGGTAATACCCTACTTCATGCTTGATTGATCTTGATGAATATGAGTGTTACAAGAGTTGATCTACCATGAGATCGTAATGGCTAAACCCTAGAAGCCTAGCCTGTATGACTATAGTAATGAGTATCTCTCCCTCCAGACTAAGCCCTCCGGTTTATATAGACACCGGGGGGATCTAGGGTTTCATAGAGTCGGTTACAGAGAAAGGAACCTTCATAGTTAATTGCCAAGCTTGCCTTCCACGCCAAGGAGAATCCTATCCGGACACGCGTACAGTCTTCGGCCTTCGTGTCTTCACAGCCCATCAGTCCGGCCCATGGATAACAGGCCGGACGCCCGAGGACCCCTTAGTCCAGGACTCCCTCAACCTCCATGGCCAGTGGACCTGGAGAGGCGAGAAGGTCGTCGGGGGCTACAAGAGGAGGGAGCGGGGCGGGGGGCTCCAGGGTGCCGCCGGCCGCGTCCTCCTCGGGTGGGGGAGCAGGTGGAGGAGCAGGTGTGGGCGCGGAGAGCAGGACACCACCATCGCCGCCCGTGGAGACCCAGGAGGTCGGGCCAGGGGGGACAAGGGCGGTGGGCTCATCGGTGCAGGACGCAGGGCGGAGTCGATGGACGGAGAGTGGGGCGACGAGGGCGGCATGACGAGCAGGCCCACACTAGAGATGTCACTGGCCGACTCTGACGGAGGTGGGGAGGTCGGGGGAGGGGCGACCAGCCGGAGAGCGAACGCGAGGGCGGTGGCCGTCACACGGGTGCGCCCGGTCCCGAAGCCGCCACGACCCAAAGGTGGGTTGGCAGGTGATACGTATCCAACGTATCTATAATTTTTGATTGCTCCATGCTATTATATATTCTGTTTTGGATGTTTAATGGGCTTATTTATACACTTTTATATTATTTTTGGGACTAACCTATTAACCGGAGACCCAGCCCAAATTGCTGTTTTTTTGCCTATTTCAGTGTTTCGCAGAAAAGGAATATCAAACGGAGTCCAAACGGAATGAAACCTTTGGGAACGTGATTTTTGGAACAAACGTGATCCAAGGACTTGGAGTGGACGTCAAGAAATCACCGAGGAGGCCATGAGGCAGGGGGCGCACCTACCCCCCTGGGCGCGCCCTCCACCCTCGTGGCTCCACCGACCTACTTCTTCCTCCTATATATACCTACATTACCCCAAACCATCGGAGAGCACCACGAAAACCTAATTCCACCGCCACAACCTTTTGTACCCGTGAGATCCCATCTTCGGGCCTTTTCCGGCGCTCCGCCGGAGGGGGCATTGATCACGGAGGGCTTCTACATCAACACCATAGCCTCTCCGATGATCTGTGAGTAGTTTACCTCAGACCTTCAAGTCCATAGTTATTAGCTAGATGGCTTCTTCTCTCTCTTTGGATCTCAATACAAAGTTCTCCTCGATTCTCTTGGAGATCTATTTGATGTAACTCTTCTTTTGTGGTGTGTTTGTCGAGATCCGATGAATTGTGGGTTTATGATCAAGATTATCTATGAACAATATTTGAATCTCCTCTGAATTCTTTTACGTATGATTGGTTATCTTTGCAAGTCTCTTTGAATTATCAGTTTGGTTTGGCCTACTAGATTGATCTTTCTTGCAATGGGAGAAGTGCTTAGCTTTGGGTTCAATCTTGCGGTGCTCGATCCCAGTGACAGTAGGGGAAACGACATGTATTGTATTGTTGCCATCGAGGATAAAAAGATGGGGTTTATATCATATTGCATGAGTTTATCCCTCTACATCATGTCATCTTCCTTAAAGCGTTACTCCGTTCTTATGAACTTAATACTTTAGATGCATGCTGGATAGTGGTCGATGTGTGGAGTAATAGTAGTATATGCAGGGAGGAGTCGGTCTACTTGTCACGGACGTGATGCCTATATACATGATCATACCTAGATATTCTCATAACTATGCTCAATTCTATCAATTGCTCGACAGTAATTCGTTTACCCACCGTAATACTTATGCTCTTGAGAGAAGCCACTAGTGAAACGTATAGCCCCTGGGTCTATTTTCCATCATATTAATCTCCCGTCAACTAGCGATTTCTATTACCGTTTATTTTGCAATCTTTACTTTTAGTCTTTATCATAAAAATACAAAAAGTATTATCTTATTATCTCTATCAAATCTCACTCTCGTAAGTGACTGTGAAGGGATTGACAACCCCTTTATCGCGTTGGTTGTGAGGTTCTTATTTGTTTGTGTAGGTGCGTGGGACTTGAGTCTGGCCTCCTACTGGACTGATACCTTGGTTCTCAAAAACTGAGGGAAATACTTACGCTACTTTACTGCATCACCCTTTCCTCTTCAAGGGAAAACCAACGCAGTGCTCAAGAGGTAGCAAGAAGGACTTCTGGCGCCGTTGCTGGGGAGGCTTACACCAAGTCAAGTAAAGATTAGACTCCCAGCATCTGACACCCAAAATTTTATTTGGATTTTTCAAAAGATTTTATTTGACTTGAGGGAGGTGATTTAAATTTTTCTTCCAAAGAAACCTCCCTTTCAACATATTTTTTTATGGCAAGAGTATTTTTTATTTTGGATTCACCCAAGACTTGCTTTTGGTCTTGGAGGTCCTTGCCTTTTTATTTTGACTCAAGACAAAATACTTTTCACTTGAGAAAAATGCCTTTTGAAAATCTCTTTGAAATTGCACTATGGCTTTTGGAATGATCCTTTACCACTTTCAACAAATCCCTCTTGCCATGGCCTTAGTGAAAATCCACTCTCCTAAACCTTCCCTCATCTTTGGATCATGTTTTGCATCAAATCCAGCAAGTTGTACCTCTCCATATAATTATTTTTCCATTTAAAACTTGTCAAATAAATTTCTGCCTTCTATTCTAGCCCTTGGAGATTTACAAAGGAGCTACCATCTCTGCTTTGATTTTTGCCCCCAAACCAATTCCCCTTCCTAGTCCTTTGAACCCTCAACCAAGATCCAGGAAGATCCACTGGTCTTCAGTTCAAATTTTTCAAACTACACTTTCTGCAAGTTTGGACCAGATTTGTCAAATTTGGTGAAATTCATTCAAATCCTTCTCCAAAAATTCCAAGTAAAATCAGGCAGCCTCTGGGTGCATTGAGTGGTCACCTCACCAAGTCCCAGCCCCAGGGAATTTTTTCTCATTGCCAAATCATTCTGTCGAACACTTGCAGTGCATTGTCAAAATCAGGTTCAGTAAAAGTTCAGAGAACATTTCAGTGCTACTGTCGTTTTCTTCAGAACTTGTTGTCGATCTCGACAGTGCCCCGATGTCGCCTTGCTCCCCGTCCCCTCCCCCTTGTCCCTGCACCGCACGAGCGCATGGAGCCTTGCGGACGTCGGCGACGAGCAGGAAGAGGTGCGCCGCCCCGTGACCGACGCCAGCGGCGGCTTTGCGGCCGCCAGAGGGAGGCGTGGCGCAGACGGCGCCACCCAGCGCCACCCAAGCCACCGGAGCTCGCCGCGTGGCCTTCCACTCCCCAGAACACGCTGCCACTCTCGTCGTGAACCGCAGGGCGGGGAGCGCGCTCTCTGCCGCCGTCGTGCCCGTGCGGCCACCCCACCGTGTACTGGCGCCATTACGCCAAGACCAACCGAGATTTGCGGGGGAACGGCACCAGTGCACCCCACTGATGCTGCCTGGCCACCTAAACCACCTGCTCATCCACGACATCGCCGTAATTGTTCGCCGGAGATTCTCCGTTCACGGCCACCCCCTCGATCCGCCTATAAATAGAGGTCCCGAGCTTCAACTCGAACCCACACCATCCCTACACTCCACCTAGAGCACGCCTAGCCACTGGAAGAGCCCCGAGGAGGTCTCCTTCCTCAACTCCGGCCGCCGCGACCCGCCACGGGATCCAGCTCGATTCGCTCCCGTGCGTGCACCTCTGCCTCCCATCTCTTGCCAGTAGCTTCCCTATGCATCCACTCTTCTGACCCGCGCTTCAATTCGAGGTTTGCAGCTCACCGCCGGAGTTCCCCACCATCACCCGAACCGCCGTCCGCCGGAGAAAGTGTCGCCGTCGACGTGGTGCTCTCCGACGGTCGAGTCCACCACCCACCGACGCGGAAGGACACGCTGAAGCTCTTGGTACCCTCCGATCCCCCTAACTCGCCGTGGTTCGACGCCGGCGTCCACCGCAATCTTCGGGCGCCGGCGAGCTTTTTAAACCTGACATGTGGACCCCCATGTCAGCCTCTGTTCTATTCTCCCTCGAACCATTTTCTGTTGACGCCTTCGGGCAAAATACGTTTTCCTTTTTGAGTTGGCGCATTTCTGTCCGAAGCGTTTTCTGTTTTCTCAGTTTAAACCCTGAAACTTTTCTGTTTCATTACAGATGAGTCCCTGGACAGAAACCTTTATAACTTTTTAATAAAAAGTGATTTTTGAGTGATTCTTTTTCTGACAGTCTTAAAATTTTGTCTAGTTTTTTATGGGATTTAGTTGGAAAATGTTTGGAGAAGTTTCTGTGCACGCGTTGGTTTTCACGTTAGTGCCCGTTTTCGTTATGCCGTAGGTTCCGGAAGAGGTGACGGAGCCGCGAGCTTCGCCGAGCTAGACTCCGACTTCTCCGAACCAGGCAAGAATGTTTGAACCTTTGATATGATAGGTGTTTTGCATGTTTGCGTGAAAGTTTGTGTGTGACATATGAGTGTCGGTGAGTACCTCGTTGCTTGTGAGGCAACTACCCGCATGTTCCAAAGTTGCGATGATCTCTGATGAGAGATGGCCTAATCATGTGGTGACATGAAGGGCAGCAAGGTGGTACTGTTGTAGCATTCCAGCCTTGCGTCATCCGACAATTTCCGATGTTGACGTGGACGGAGTCACGTTATCGTTCTTTTCCCTTCCGTGCTACCACATGTTTCTTTGCCAAGATGCGGTTTAGTAAGTTGGTAACCTCTTTCCGTGTACACACCAAATAGAGGGGCCGGGATGATGGTTCCTTGGCCCAGGATTAAAGCCAGTCATCCGGTCAGGGGGCATGGGTGTTTCCGGTTGGGACCGAGAGGGGGGGCACCCCCTTAGAGCGCGCGTATAGAAATTTGATCCCATGCTACGCGAGGTTGTAGCCTCCCCGTCTCAAGGTTTTTCTTGAACGTTCCCGAGGGTGATCCCTGGCTTCGGAATGTTGAATGGGTGTGTACTGGTTAGACGTGTTTCTTCCAAAACACCGTAAACGGAACTAGTCCCCGTGACTACTGAAATCCGTTGGCTGTGGTTAAGTACAAACTCTGCAGAGTCAATTCCTTCCAAGTCATCGTATCCATGATCAAGTAGGGTGATCAGTAAATCCGTATCTATCCTCGTAGAATTTTTTTTTCCCAGTGAGCAAGCTTAAGTGGTAAACCTAGTTTAATTGTTATTCCTGTGGATGGACTAATCTGATATCTGTCTCGTACTTGTAATAATTTATGTTCTCGAGCTACTGTATTATTGAGCTGCAATATAAGCCCTTTATGTGATGTCGCTCAGACGTCTGACTGTGGCATGTTTCGTCTCTTACTTGCAATATAAGCCCTTTTTGTGATGTCGCTTAGACGTCCGACTGTGGCATGCACTGCCTTTATTTTCTGTTATAAGCCCTTTATGAGGTGTCGCCCCGACGCCCGACTGTGGCATTATTATTCTTGCAGTTTCCTCTCGAGGAGTCACTCAGACCCTCGTTTGGCACCAGTATTACTATTCTCGCAGTTTCCTCTCGAGGAGTCATTCAGACCCTCGTTTGGCACCAGTATTACTATTCTCGCAGTTTCCTCTCGAGGAGTCATTCAGACCCTCGTTTGGCACCCAGTATTTATTATCTCTATGTCTGAACGCACTGGTTAACTTGTTCATATGCTTCATGTTTACATTTGTTATATCTTATGTCTGAACTGTCTTGCGAGTACTTTCATAGTACTCACCTGGCTTGTTGATTTGGCCAGATGTTGACGAAGGCGATCTCTTGGATGAAGAGTTTGATAGCGCGTCCGACGCCTAGAGGAGTCCCAGTCAGTCCTGCGCGATCCCGAATATTGGTCACTTGTATTATATACGCTTCCGCCACCCGCAATAAGTCTCCTCGAGCCTCACTCCGACGCTCGAAGAGCTGCAGTCTTCAGGAGTCATATCACTCGCTTCACGGTGATATTTCCACCACCGTTATTATCGTGAGTTAGTAGTTATGCCACCCTATCTGCCGTCTTGTTTTATCGGCGTGCATGTAATAAATTGTTGGGCAGTCTCCGCTCAACCTTGTATTATATTCAGTACTCCTGGTATTTTTCTTCTGTGACCAAGATATTGTCTACCAGTGAGAAGGAATTCTTCCTTACTGGTCCATAAAAGGGATTGGTCTCTCAATAATTATTTTATTGAAGAACCGGTCGTGACAAGCTTGGTATCAGAGCCAGGCTGACTGTAGGAGGCCACTAGGTGCGATCGCTAATCAGTTATTAGCGTCTTTTGTGCTTTTTCAGCATTTTGCAATTGTAGCTATTTTCTGTTGGTCATCATAAATTTATGACATGACTACTCAGAATTTTTGCCTACTTTTGTAGATGGCTGGCAGCAGCTGTGAGAATCGAGTGTTCACGAACGTGCCCGAGGGGTTTGTCAAGCTCCTCGTCTCCATCACCAAGCTCGCGATCGGGCCAGCGGCTCGCCCGGAGTTCACGCTCTACCAGCACAAGCTCAGCGACGACGTGTCTATGCACCAAGTTGTGGTGCAATTCAAGGGAGGACGTTCTGCAGCTCGCCACTTCCGTTTTGTAGGAAGGGCCATGCCTACGGAGAGGCATGCCATGCAGATGGCTGCCCGTGAGGCGATAGCTCATCTTCGGGACATCCTTCCTACGATGAAGACTCGTCGCTACCGCTACCTCCCATGCCATGTGGCATACACTAGTCACTATGCATTCGCCTGCCATCAGGGAGAGCGAGATGAAGCCATCGAGATGGTTATGGAGTATCTCAAGGCTCTGGAGGAGTCTTTCGACAACCTCGTGGAAGATCTTGTGGCTGCCCGCATGGACTTAGTCCGGGGCGGTCCTGCCTGCAGGAAGGAGCTTCTTCACACAGCACCGCCTCTGACTTTCGTCTCGTCTTCAGCCTCTTATGCACCGGCCGTTTTAGCCACTGCTCGCCGTCTGCCTACCACTGAGGAGTTCGACCGAGTCATCGCTCCTACTCCAGACAGAGCTGCACCGCCTACCGCACCCGCTCTACCACCTGTCGCTCCCGCGCCATCACCGCAGCGCAGCGTTACGCGCCAGGAGCCAGCTAGAGAGGAGGTGGAGGTTGATTCTCCTGGACCGCTGAGTCTTGCCATCGGCAAGGGGAAGGAAATCTTCACTATCTCCGACTGAGAGCGCCGAGTAGCCGCGCGTTATGTCTGCTTGTATGATGTGTTTCCTCTGTACGCTAGTTTGTATTGGTGTGTTTGCTGCCTTCCGGAGGAGTACGCTGGTCTAAATAACATGTCAGGAATGTGTACGCACATCCTGAGTGCTGTATCGTGTGTTTGCTTATCGCGTGGAAGATATAAACTAAGCGGTTCTTCTCCGTGCAAAATCGTTTATGTTCTCTTAAAAACCTTGAGGTCTTTTAAATTGTTGCCTTTGCAAGATTTTCCTTGTGCTACACAGTTCTTCTCACGGGTTTTGCAAAATAATACCCCAGACTGGAAAAATGTCTCGTCTGTGGACTCGCTCCATGCCCAATCAGCCAGAAGAGGTTTATGGGACACAGACTAGCAACAATTTCACTCAGGGTCAGTCCAGTCAACAGGACAGCGAGGCAGCCCTGTCTCAAGTATGCCGTCTCTTCGAGCAAAGCCAGCAACAGCACCAAGAGATGATGAATCATGTCATCAATATGGGAAACCCCCGTGAGCCCTATCAACCACATTCCAAGTTATCTGAGTTACAGAAGACTCGCCCCTCAACTTTTTCTCACACCAATAGGCCGCTGGAAGCCGATGATTGGCTTCGTGACATTGAAAGGAAACTGATTATTGCTCAGTGTTCAGATCATGAGAAGGTGCTTTATGCACCACACTACCTTACTGGAGCAGCTGCAGCATGGTGGGAAAACTTCCTACACATGCATCCCAGTGAACACAACATCACCTGGGAAGAGTTCAAGGAGGGCTTCCGTGGGGCACACATCCCCAGGAGCATCATAAAAATCAAGAAGAGAGAGTTTGATGACCTGAAGCAGAGAGGCATGTCAGTGACCGAATACAATGGTCAGTTTACCCAGCTATCTCGTTACGCCTATGACGAACACATGACAGAAAACAAGAAGATGGAAAAATTCCTGGACGGCCTGGCACCCGCACTAAGATGCCAACTGATTGTACACACCTTTCCGGATTTTAAAACTCTGGTTGACAAGGCCATTACCTTGGAGAATGAGCGCCATAGTCTGGAAGATCTTCATAAGCGAAAGAGGGACAAGATGACTCTTGCTCGCAACAACCGAAACAAGACTGAGGTTCCACGGACAGAAGCAAGGAGATCCACAACTACTGATACAAGGCCTGTCGGACAGTTTCATGCCAGGGACAAGGAGTACACGTACCGTCCAGGGGTCACCTGCTATGCTTGTGGTGAAGAAGGGCACTATGCTAAACAGTGCCCAAAGCCAAGGAACTCGGCACCCAAGCCAAACAATGGTGGAAACAATCCAGCCCCCAAGCGCAACAATTTCAACCCCAACAACAACCACAGGAAGGGTCACCTGAACCATGTGACCAGGGAAGAAGCGCAGAATGCCCCAGACATCGTGCTCGGTACGTTCCCTGTCAACACAGTACCTGCCACGGTTTTGTTTGATTCTGGAGCTTCCCATTCGTTCGTTTCGAAGAGTTTTGTTTTACAACATGGTTTTCCGATACTTCCCTTGGAAAAATCTATGATCATCAAGTCCCCCGGGAATAAGCAAATCGCTCAGGGTTACTGCCAAGGAGTGGTCATTGAGTTCGAAGGACTACAATTCCAAGCGAATCTCATCGCGTTGGAGAGTAAAGGACTGGATGTCATTTTAGGGATGGACTGGTTGACCACCAACAAAGGATTCATCGACTGTTTCAATCGGACAGTGATTCTCACTCACCATCACGGCAAGACAATAAGGGTTTCCGCTCAAGAGAGGCCACGATCACAGCAACCAAAACTGAACAAAATGGACATTGCAGAACTGAGAAAAGTTCCAGTGGTATGCGAGTTTCCTGATGTGTTCCCTGAGGAACTACCAGGCATGCCACCAGACCGAGAGATAGAATTCAGCATTGAACTAGCACCTGGCACCGCGCCCATCTATAAGAAACCTTATAGAATGGCACCCTCAGAATTGGTGGAGTTGAAGAAGCAGATACAGGAATTATTGGACAAAGGATTTATTCGAGCCAGCTCCTCACCTTGGGGTTCGCCTGTGTTGTTCGCCAAGAAAAGGGATGGGACACTGAGACTGTGTATAGACTATCGAGCCCTCAATATGGTCACCATCAAAAACAAATATTCGATGCCACGGATAAATGATTTGTTTGACCAGCTCGCACAAGCCAAGGTGTTCTCAAAGATTGATTTGAGGTCGGGATATCATCAACTGAAAGTACGGACAGAAGATATCCCCAAAACAGCATTCACTTCCAGATACAGATTATATGAATTCACAGTGATGCCTTTTGGTCTAACAAACGCCCCCGCATATTTCGTCCACCTCATGAACAAAGTGTTCATGAAATTCATGGACAAATTTGTTGTGGTGTTCATTGACGATATTCTGGTATACTCAAGGACACTGGAAGAGCATGCTGAGCATCTCAGAATTGTTTTGGGAGAATTAAGGAAACATCAGTTGTATGCCAAATTTAGCAAGTGTGCATTTTGGCTAAGACAAGTTGGTTTCCTAGGCCATATATTGAACCAGGAAGGCATGGCCGTAGACCCAGAAAAAGTCAAAGCCATACTTGACTGGAAGCCACCCGCCAACGTCACAGATGTGCGGAGTTTCCTGGGAATGGCCGGATATTACAGAAGATTTATTGAAGGATTCTCCACTGTGGCAAAACCTATAACACAGTTGCTCAAGAAGGACAAGAAATTTGTATGGACGGAAGCATGCGAGAAAAGCTTCCAAGAACTCAAGAAGAAGCTGACAACCGCACCGGTCTTAACCGTGCCAGACATACACAAGAGTTTTGAGGTGTATTGTGACGCGTCCCGAAAGGGTCTCGGGTGTGTGCTAATGCAGGATGGCAGAGTTGTCGCGTATGCCTCCAGGCAGCTGCGAAAACATGAGGAAAATTACCCAACACATGACTTGGAGCTAGCCGCAGTCATACATGCACTCAAGGAGTGGAGGCACTTTCTGTTGGGAAATCGCTGTGAGATATATACGAACCATAAGAGCCTCAAATATATTTTCACCCAGCCAGAGCTAAATTTACGTCAACGACGCTGGTTGGAATTGGTCAAGGACTATGATGTCGGCATTCACTACCATCCAGGGAAAGCAAATGTAGTGGCTGATGCCCTTAGTCGAAACCACAGCCCGAACAACGACGGTCCGCAAAACTTGAGGCCTGAGTTTCGGCAAGAGTTTGCTAGGCTCAACATGATGTTAGTCTCTGAGGGCACCGTATCAAATCTGGAGATACAACCCACCCTGGTGGAACAAATTAAGAAGGCTCAACAGGGACATCCCAGCATCTAAGGTATAAAGAAGAAAATGAACCTTGGCAAGGCTTCAGAGTTCATCACAGACAGTGAAGGAATATTATGGTATGGAGACAGACTTTGCGTACCTAACATTGAGGAACTCAAGCAACAAATCTTGACCGAAAGCCACACTGCTCCATACTCAATCCATCCTGGAGGAACTAAAATGTACAAAGACATTCAGGAAAGATTTTGGTGTCACGGTATGAAAAGAGATATAGCCGCATTTATTGCTTGTTGCGATTCATGTCAGCGCATCAAGGCCGAGCATCAAAAGCCAGCAGGGCTACTCCAGCCAAACAGGATACCGGAGTGGAAATGGGATGAAATAGGAATGGATTTCATCGTCGGACTACCCCGATCACAACGTGGAAATGACGCCATATGGGTCATCACAGACCGACTAACCAAGGTTTCTCATTTCATTCCCGTGAAGACTACCTACTCCACACAAAGACTGGCAAAACTTTATCTCTCCCGTATAGTTTGCTTGCATGGAGTCCCAAAGACTATAATATCCGACCGAGGCACACAATTTGTCTCCAAATTTTGGGATCACCTACAACAAGCTCTGGGCACGCAACTAGCATTCAGTACAGCGTACCACCCTCAGACTGATGGACAAACCGAACGTGTAAACCAAATCCTAAAAGATATGCTAAGAGCCTGTGTGCTCACCTATGGATCCAGTTGGGAAGAGAGTTTGCCGTATGCCGAATTTGCTTACAACAACAATTACCAAGCCAGCTTACAAATGGCACCCTTTGAAGCATTGTACGGACGAAGGTGTCGTACCCCACTGAATTGGTCAGAAACAGGTGACAGCCGTATCTTCGACCCAGACATGCTTAAAGAGGCCGAGGAGAAAGTTAAGCAGATCAGGGACAGACTGAAGACAGCGCAGAGCCGACAAAAGAGCTACTATGATCAGAAGCATCGTGAGGTCAGCTTTGAACCCGGTGATTCCGTATACCTCCGAGTATCTCCTATGAGGGGTCTGCAACGGTTCAAAATTAAAGGGAAGCTAGCCCCGAGATTCATTAGGCCATTTTGTATAAAGGAACGAAGAGGCACGGTAGCCTACCAACTAGACTTACCCAAGGAGCTGTCAGACGTCCACGACGTGTTCCACGTCTCTCAACTGAGAAAATGTGTAAGTAACCCAGAGAAGCAGGTACCCCATGAAAGCATTGATGTGCAACCAGACCTCACCTACAGAGAGAGGCCAGTAAAGATTTTGGAAGAATCTGAACGGAGGACCCGTCAGAAAACGACAAAAAATTTCAGGGTTCAGTGGAGCAACCACACTGAGGATGAAGCTACATGGAAAAGGGAAGATTTCCTCCAGGGAGAGTATCCATATCTATTTGAGGATCAGCAGAAATCTCGAGGACGAGATTTTTCCTAAGGGGGTAGGTGTTGTGACACCCAAAATTTTATTTGGATTTTTCAAAAGATTTTATTTGACTTGAGGGAGGTGATTTAAAATTTTCTTCCAAAGAAACCTCCCTTTCAATATATTTTTTTTATGGAAAGAGTCTTTTTTATTTTGGATTCACCCAAGACTTGCTTTTGGTCTTGGAGGTCCTTGCCTTTTTATTTTGACTCAAGACAAAATACTTTTCACTTGAGAAAAATGCCTTTTGAAAATCTCTTTGAAATTGCACTATGGCTTTTGGAACGATCCTTTACCACTTTCAACAAATCCCTCTTGCCATGGCCTTACTGCAAGTCCACTCTCCTAAACCTTCCCTCATCTTTGGATCATGTTTTGCATCAAATCCAGCAAGTTGTACCTCTCCATATAATTATTTTTCCATTTAAAACTTGTCAAATAAATTTCTGCCTTCTATTCTAGCCCTTGGAGATTTACAAAGGAGCTACCATCTCTGCTTTGATTTTTGCCCCCAAAACAATTCCCCTTCCTAGTCCTTTGAACCCTCAACCAAGATCCAGGAAGATCCACTGGTCTTCAGTTCAAATTTTTCAAACTACACTTGCTGCAAGTTTGGACCAGATTTGTCAAATTTGGTGAAATTCATTCAAATCCTTCTCCAAAAATTCCAAGTAAAATTAGGCAGCCTCTGTGTGCATTGAGTGGTCACCTCACCAAGTCCCAGCCCCAGGAAAATTTTTCTCATTGCCAAATCATTCTGTCGAACACCTGCAGTGCATTGTCAAAATCAGGTTCAGTAAAAGTTCAGAGAACATTTCAGTGCTACTGTCGTTTTCTTCAGAACTTGTTGTCGATCTCGACAGTGCCCCAATGTCGCCTTGCTCCCTGTCCCCTCCCCCTTGTCCCTGCACCGCATGAGCGCCTGGAGCCTTGCGGACGTTGGCGACGAGCAGGAAGAGGTGCGCCGCCCCGTGACCGACGCCAGCGGCGGCTTTGCGGCCGCCAGAGGGAGGCGCGGCGCAGACGGCGCCACCCAGTGCCGCCCAAGCCACCGGAGCTCGCCGCGTGGCCTTCCACTCCCCAGAACACGCTGCCACTCTCGTCCTGAACCGCAGGGCGCGGAGCGCGCTCTCTGCCGCCGTCGTGCCCATGCGGCCACCCCACCGTGGACCGGCGCCATTACGCCAAGACCAACCGAGATTTGCGGGGGAACGGCACCAGTGCACCCCACTGATGCTGCCTGGCCACCTTAACCACCTGCTCATCCACGACATCGCTGTACTTGCTCGCCGGAGATTCTCCGTTCACGCCACCCCCTCGATCCGCCTATAAATAGAGGTCCTGAGCTTCAACTCGAACCCACACCATCCCTGCACTCCACCTAGAGCACGCCTAGCCACTGGAAGAGCCCCGAGGAGGTCTCCTTCCTCAACTCCGGCTCCCGCGACCCGCCACAGGATCCAGCTCGATTTGCTCCCGTGCGTGCACCTCTGCCTCCCATCTCTTGCCAGTAGCTTCCCTATGCATCCACTCTTCTGACCCGCGCTTCAATTCGAGGATTGCAGCTCACCACCGGAGTTCCCCACCATCACCCGAACCGCCGTCCGCCGGAGAAAGTGTCGCCGTCGACGTGGTGCTCTCCGACGGTCGAGTCCACCACCCACCGATGCGGAAGGACACGCTGAAGCTCTTGGTACCCTCCGATCCCCCTAACTCGCCGTGGTTCGACGCCGGCGTCGACCGCAGTCTTCGGGCGCCGGCGAGCTTTTTAAACCTGACATGTGGACCCCCATGTCAGCCTCTGTTCTATTCTCCCTCGAACCGTTTTCTGTTGACGCCTTCGGGCAAAATATGTTTTCCTTTTTGAGCTGGCGCATTTCTGTCCGAAGCGTTTTCTGTTTTCTTAGTTTAAACCCTGGAACTTTTCTGTTTCATTACAGATGAGTCCCTGGACAGAAACCTTTATAACTTCTTAATAAAAAGTGATTTTTTAGTGATTCTTTTTCTGACAGTCTTCAAATTTTGTCTAGTCTTTTATGGGATTTATTTGGAAAATTTTTGGAGAAGTTTCTATGCACGCGTTGGTTTTCACGTTAGTGCCCGTTTTCGTTATGCCGTAGGTTCCGGAAGAGGTGACGGAGCCGCGAGCTTCGCCGAGCTAGACTCCGACTTCTCCGAACCAGGCAAGAATGTTTGAACCTTTGATATGATAGGTGTTTTGCATGTTTGCGTGAAAGTTTGTGTGTGACATATGAGTGTCGGTGAGTACCTCGTTGCTTGTGAGGCAACTACCCGCATGTTCCAAAGTTGCGATGATCTCTGATGAGAGATGGCCTAATCATGTGGTGACATGAAGGGCAGCAAGGTGGTACTGTTGTAGCATACCAGCCTTGCGTCATCCGACAATTTCCGACGTTGACGTGGACGGAGTCACGTTATTGTTCTTTTCCCTTCCGTGCTACCACATGTTTCTTTGCCAAGATGCGGTTTAGTAAGTTGGTAACCTCTTTCCGTGTACACACCAAATAGAGGGGCCGGGATGATGGTTCCTTGGCCCAGGATTAAAGCCAGTCATCCGGTCAGGGGGCATGGGTGTTTCCGGTCGGGACCGAGAGGGGGGCACCCCCTTAGAGCGCGCGTATAGAAATTTGATCCCATGCTACACGAGGTTGTAGCCTCCCCATCTCAAGGTTTTTCTTGAACGTTGCCGAGGGTGATCCCTGGCTTCGGAATGTTGAATGGGTGTGTACTGGTTAGACGTGTTTCTTCCAAAACACCGTAAACGGAACTAGTCCCCGTGACTACTGAAATCCGTTGGCTGTGGTTAAGTACAAACTCTGCAGAGTCAATTCCTTCCAAGTCATCGTATCCATGATCAAGTAGGGTGATCAGTAAATCCGTATCTATCCTCGTAGAAATTTTTTTTCCCGGTGAGCAAGCTTAAGTGGTAAACCTAGTTTAATTGTTATTCCTGTGGATGGACTAACCTGATATCTGTCTCGTACTTGTAATAATTTATGTTCTCGAGCTACTGTATTATTGAGCTGCAATATAAGCCCTTTATGTGATGTCGCTCAGACGTCCGACTGTGGCATGTTTCGTCTCTTACTTGCAATATAAGCCCTTTTTGTGATGTCGCTCAGACGTCCGACTGTGGCATGCACTGCCTTTATTTTCTGTTATAAGCCCTTTATGAGGTGTCGCCCCGACGCCCGACTGTGGCATTATTATTCTTGCAGTTTCCTCTCGAGGAGTCATTCAGACCCTCGTTTGGCACCAGTATTACTATTCTCGCAGTTTCCTCTCGAGGAGTCATTCAGACCCTCGTTTGGCACCAGTAGTACTATTCTCGCAGTTTCCTCTCGAGGAGTCATTCAGACCCTCGTTTGGCACCAGTATTACTATTCTCGCAGTTTCCTCTCGAGGAGTCATTCAGACCCTCGTTTGGCACCCAGTATTTATTATCTCTATGTCTGAACACACTGGTTAACTTGTTCATATGCTTCATGTTTACATTTGTTATATCTTATGTCCGAACTGTCTTGCGAGTACTTTCATAGTACTCACCTGGCTTGTTGATTTGGCCAGATGTTGACGAAGGCGATCTCTTGGATGAAGAGTTTGATAGCGCGTCCGACGCCTAGAGGAGTCCTAGTCAGTCCTGCGCGATCCCGGATATTGGTCACTTGTATTATATACACTTCCGCCACCCGCAATAAGTCTCCTCGAGCCTCACTCTGACGCTCGAAGAGCTGTAGTCTTCAGGAGTCATATCACTCGCTTCGCGGTGATATTTCCACCACCGATATTATCGTGAGTTAGTAGTTATGCCACCCTATCCGCCCTCTTGTTTTATCGGCGTGCATGTAATAAATTGTTGGGCAGTCTCCGCTCAACCTTGTATTATGTTCAGTACTCTTGGTATTTTTCTTTTGTGACCAAGATATTGTCTACCAGTGAGAAGGAATTCTTCCTTACTGGTCCGTAAAAGGGATTGGTCTCTCAATAATTATTTTATTGAAGAACCGGTCGTGACACAGCAACTAGCCATTGCTAGCGCCATTGTCGGGGAATCTACGCACAAGTCAAGACATACCAAGTACCCATCACAAACTCTTATCCCTCGCATTACATTATTTGCCATTTGCCTCTCGTTTTCCTCTCCCCCACTTCACCCTTGTCGTTTTATTCGCCCTCTCTTTCCATTCTCTTTCTTCTCGTGTTTCTTGAGTTTGTTGCTATTATGTCTGAATCTAGGGAGGCCATCGTTAATGAAGGCAATAATAATAACATGGGAAACTTTGATGCTTTCGATGATCCTCTTGAGGAACCTACTATCTTGCATACTAAAAAGTTCCGAGTCGGTAGTGGTAATATTATTGGGAAAGGAGTTATTCAATATTTCTTTACTTGTGCTGGTGCTTTGCCCATCATGGGTGGCTCTATTCTTCATAGAACTAGTAGCCTTGCGGATGTGATATCTTTGCTCGTAGTTGAACTTGAAAGGCAATTTCTTCATATGCATCCTTGCATACAAAGAATTTTCCTAGAATTTTCTAATATTGAGCATTCTTTTATTAAGCGTGCCGCTACTATCTTTTTGGCTCATGAGTTCAGATTTATAATGAAAGAGGCTAGAGAAATTTTTGCGCATTATAGGGTAGATGCTAGTCATCCTCCCATAGAAGCTATCATTTTTAACCAAGAAGACATGATGCGTTTACAATCTTTGGATCATGTTGCTTGTAATGAAAATCTTAGAAAAAAAAAGGTTCCAGCCGATGTTCTAATTGATAGAATTTCTGAGCTCAATGATGATTTTGCCATTCAGAATAATGGGTTAGGTTTTTCCCTTGAACAAAGGCTTGTGACTTTTTTCCAAAAGAATGCTTGTAATGATGATTTATTTGTGCAATATGAGGGGCCATAGGAGGAACCCATACCTCCCGAGATTGATCTTGGGACTACCCATACCTCCCGAGATTGATCTTGGGGACTTTAGTCCCATTAAATTTAGCCCTTCTGATTATTTTTGCTTGCCTCAAAGAAAACTTGCTGCTGAACGTAGAGAATATGAGAGAAGTTTTCATGACTTGCCGTACCATTAAGATGGCAATACCTAGATCTATCCTCGCTTTTATGCCTAGCTAGGGGCGTTAAACGATAGCGCTTGTTGGGAGGCAACCCAATTTTATTTTTAGTTTTTTGCTTTTTGGTTCTGTTTAGGAATAAATCTTTGATCTAGCCTCTGGTTAGATTTCTTTTTATGTTTTAATTAGTGTTTGTGCCAAGTTAAACCTATAGGACCTTCTTGGATGATAGTTATTTGATCTTGCTGAAAATTCCAGAAACTCTCTGTTCATGAAAACAATTGTTAAAAATCACCAGAACGTGATAAAATACTGATTCCAATTGCAGTAGATCAATAAACAAATTATATAGGTCTTCCTATTTTGGTATATTTTTCTGAGTTCCAGAAGTTTGCGTTAGTTACAGATTACTACAGACTGTTCTGTTTTTGACAGATTCTGTTTTTCGCGTGTTGTTTGCTTATTTTGATGAATCTATGGCTAGTAAAAGAGTTTATAAACCATAGAGAAGTTGTAATACAGTAGGTTTAACACAAATATAAATAAATAATGAGTTCGTTACAGTACCTTGAAGTGGTGTTTTGTTTTCTTTCGCTAACGGAGCTCACGAGATTTTCTGTTAAGTTTTGTGTTATGAAGTTTTCAAGTTTTGGGTAAGGATTTGATGGATTATGGAACAAGGAGTGGCAAGAGCCTAAGCTTGGGGATGACCAAGGCACCCCAAGGTAAATCCAAGGACAACCAAAAGCCTAAGCTTGGGGATGTCCCGGAAGGCATCCCCTCTTTAGTCTTCGTCTATCGGTAACTTTACTTGGAGCTATATTTTTATTCACCACATGATATGTGTTTTGCTTGGAGCGTCTTGTATGATTTGAGTCTTTGCTTTTTAGTTTACCACAATCATCCTTTCTGTAGACACCCTTTTGAGAGAGACACACATGATTCGGAATTTGTTAGAATACTCTATGTGCTTCACTTATATCTTTTGAGCTATATAGTTTTTGCTCTAGTGCTTCACTTATATCTTTTAGAGCACGGCGGTGGTTTTGTTTTATAGAAACTTTTGTTCTCTCATGCTTCACTTATATTATTTTGAGAGTCCTACAAAACAACATGGTAATTTTCTTAAATTGAGAAATTAGTCCTAATATGATAGGCATCCAAGATTAGTAAAAACTTTCTTATAAGTGCGTTGAATACTAAGAGAAGTTTGATACTTGATAATTGTTTTGAGATATGAAGATGGTGATATTAGAGTCATGCTAGTTGAGTAGTTGTGAATTTGAGAAATACTTGTGTTAAAGTTTGTGATTCCCGTAGCATGCACGTATGGTGAACTGTTATGTGATGAAGTCGGAGCATGATTTATTTATTGATTGTCTTCCTTATGAGTGGCGGTCGGGGATGAGCGATGGTCTTTTCCTACCAATCTACCCCCCTAGGAGCATGCGCGTAGTACTTTGTTTCGATAACTAATATATTTTTGCAATAAGTATGTGAGTTATTTATGACTAGTGTTGAGTCCATGGATTATACGCACTCTCACCCTTCCACCATTGCTAGCCTCTCTAATACCGCGCACTTTTCGCCGGTATTATACACCCACCATATACCTTCCTCAAAACAGCCACCATACCTACCTATCATGGCATTTCCATAGCCATTCCGAGATATATTGCCATGCAACTTACCACCGTTCTGTTTGCTATGACACGCTTCATCATTGCCATATTGCTTTGCATGATCATGTAGTTGACATCGTATTTGTGGCAAAGCCACCTTCATAATTCTTTCATACATGTCACTCTTGATTCATCGCATATCCCGGTACACCGCCGGAGGCATTTACATAGAGTCATATTTTGTTCTAAGTATTGAGTTGTAATTCTGGAGTTGTAAGTAAATAAAAGAGTGATGATCATCATTATTAGAGCATTGTCCCAAGTGAGGAAAGGATGATGGAGACTATGATTCCCCCACAAGTCGGGATGAGACTCCGGACGAAAAAAAAAGAAAAAAGAGGCCATAAAAAAAGAGAGAAAAGGCCCAAATAAAAAAATGAGAGAAAAAGAGAGAAGGGACAATGTTACTATCCTTTTACCACACTTGTGCTTCAAAGTAGCACCATGATCTTCATTGATAGAGAGTCTCCTATGTTGTCACTTTCATATGCTAGTGGGAATTTTACATTATAGAACTTGGCTTGTATATTCCAATGATGGGCTTCCTCAAAATGCCCTAGGTCTTCGTGAGCAAGCAAGTTGGATGCACACCCACTTGGTTTCTTTTGTTGAGCATACACTTATAGCTCTAGTGCATCCGTTGCATGGCAATCCCTACTCACTCACATTGATATCTATTAATGGGCATCTCCATAGCCCGTTGATACGCCTAGTTGATGTGAGACTATCTTCTCCTTTCTTGTCTTCTCCACAACCACCATTCTATTCCACCTATAGTGTTATATCCATGGCTCATGCTCATGTATTGCGTGAAGATTGAAAAAGTTTGAGAACATCAAAAGTATGAAACAATTGCTTGGCTTGTCATTGGGGTTGTGCATGATTTAAATACTTTGTGTGGTGAAGATAGAGCACAGCCAGACTATATGATTTTGTAGGGATAACTTTCTTTGGCCATGTTATTTTGAGAAGACATGATTGCTTTGTTAGTATGCTTGAAGTATTATTATTTTCATGTCAATATTAAACTTTTATCTTGAATCTTTCGGATCTGAACATTCATGCCACAATAGAAAAAATTACATTAAGGAATATGCTAGGTAGCATTCCACATCAAAAATTCTGTTTTTATCATTTACCTACTAGAGGACGAGCAAGAATTAAGCTTGGGGATGCTTGATACGTCACCAACGTATCTATAATTTTTAGTTGCTCCATGCTAGTATCTATTCTGTTTTGGATGTTTAATGGGCTCATTTATACACTTTTATATTATTTTGGGACTAACCTATTAACCGGAGGCCCAGCCCAAATTGCTATTTTTTTCCTATTTCAGTGTTTCGCAGAAAAGGAATATCAAACGGAGTCCAAACGGAATGAAACCTTCGGGAACGTGATTTTTGGAACAAACGTGATCTAGAGGACTTGGAGTGGACGTCAAGAAATCACCGAGGAGGCCACGAGGCAGGGGGCGCGCCTACCCCCCGGGGCGCGCCCTCCACCCTCGTGGGCGCCTCATGGCTCCACCGACCTACTTCTTCCTCCTATATATACCTACGTACCCCCAAACCATCGGAGAGCACCACGAAAACCTAATTCCACCACCGCAACCTTCTGTACCCGTGAGATCCCATCTCGGGGCCTTTTCCGGCGCTCCGCCGGAGGGGGCATTGATCACGGAGGGCTTCTACATCAACACCATAGCCTCTCCGATGATCTGTGAGTAGTTTACCTCAGACCTTCGGGTCCATAGTTATTAGCTAGATGGCTTCTTCTCTCTCTTTGGATCTCAATACAAAGTTCTCCTCGTTTCTCTTGGAGATCTATTTGATGTAACTCTTCTTTTGCGGTGTGTTTGTCGAGATCCGATGAATTGTGGGTTTATGATCAAGATTATCTATGAACAATATTTGAATCTCCTCTGAATTCTTTTATGTATGATTGGTTATCTTTGCAAGTCTCTTCGAATTATCAGTTTGGTTTGGCCTACTAGATTGATCCTTCTTGCAATGGGAGAAGTGCTTAGCTTTGGGTTCAATCTTGCGGTGCTCGATCCCAGTGACAGTAGGGGAAACGACACGTATTGTATTGTTGCCATCAAGGGTAAAAAGATGGGGTTTATATCATATTGCATGAGTTTATCCCTCTACATCATGTCGTCTTTCTTAAAGCGTTGTGGTTCGATGGCTCGGGGCAGATCTTGAGGTTGCAGCCGTCGTTGTTGAAGAAGACGCGGATCGTGGTGCGGAGCTTGGAGGAGTCCAGGGACTTCACCTTGACCCAGACCTCCTCCTCCTTGCGAAGAGAGAGCTCATCGACCACCACCACCTTGCCTGGGATATTGGACATACTGTGAATGACGCGCTCAGACCGGGCAACGTCAGGCAGGCCGGCGATGAGGATCCAAGCAGTGTCCAGGACCGCCACGGCCTTGTGATCCCACTTCTGCTCAGAGATGTTCACCACCAGCTCATTGAGGGCCAAGGTGATGTTGCCGCTGCGAGTGCAGTATCCCATGCTCAGGGCATCGGGGAAGACCACCATGAAAGTGTTGGCAGAAGTGGAGGCCACCTGCCAATCCCACTTGCACCGACCCAGGTGATTGAGCTCGGCCTCGATCATCTTCATAGTGGCGATGCCCTCACCCACGACTGTCACGAGCGCCAGGAGAAAACTGGGAGGGAGGGGGAACATCCGGCACCTCAATGTGGAAGAAGCCCATGTCCTCGATGCCGTGGCCGTACATCATGTGCTCCTCCATCACTGGACGGTCCGGGCAGAGAATCACGGGGTGGCCGGAGTCTTTGCAGAGGCAGCACATCGGTGGGTTGGGGCAGGCCACCTAGAAGTGCCCGGTGCGGCCGCAGTTGTAGCACGACGGGGCGTCCGAGGCGGTGTCGGTGGCTGGGGGGAACCGCTGCAATGGGTGTGGTGGCGGAAGCCGGGGGGCGAGGAGGTCCCTTCTTCTTCTTCTTCTTGGCGCCCTGGCGCCCACGGTTGCCATTGTCCCCATTGGTGGGAGGAAAGGAGGCTTGGTTGCGATGGTTGGTACCGGCGGGCGGCCGGGGCGTTGGTGGCGTTGGCGGATAGCTGCTGCCAGGGAGGGGAGGGGGAGCGATCCCGACGGCGCGTCGGGGAGGGAGACCGCCGCCAGGATGAGCGCCAAGCGTCCGCAGCCGGTGACTGGGGGCGGTCCTGCGAGTCTGCTCGGGGGGATGCCGTCGGCCCGGTGAGCGGTAGCGTCGGCCGTCACGCTCGGGAGAACGACGGTCAGCGCGAGGGGAGGGACGGTGAGCGCCACGGGCGGGGGAGCGCCGGGCCGGGCGGGAAGAGAGCTGCTGCCGGAGGTCGGCCTCCCGCCGAAGACCGTCTGGGGAGGAGCATGGAGGGTCGGGGCGGTCGTCCGCGCGACGCTTGGGGTGGCCCACGTCGTCCCCCCATTCCCGGGGCATGGTTGGCGGGGGAGGAGGGGAGGTCGCGTGGGAGCTGGGGCCGGCGGCGAGTAGCAGCAGGCGAGGGGCGGCGGGAGGGGAATCGGGGCGGGACACGGGGGGAGCAGGGTCAGTTGTGGGATGGCGAGGGAGGCGGCGCCGGAAGGAGGGGGGCGAGGCCGGCGGCGTCGGCGGAGCCGTCGTGGCGGGGGAGTCGCCCCGGGCGTCGCCAGAGCCATCGGGCGCCATCAACGTCCTTGTTCCAGACCACATCATCCTGAGAACTTTTTCACTTTAGTATATACTCTCCATCTCAGAAGGTCTAAGCTTGCTTTGAGAGAAAGTTTTCCTAATGATCCAACTAATGTCTTCAATACGTGTCATTTTCTTAATAGTTGGGGGGATTTTGCAAAAAGAACTATTGGGGAACGTAGCATGCAATTTCAAAAAAAATCCTACGATCAAGCAAGATCTATCTAGGAGATGCATAGCACCGAGAAGGGGAGAGTGTGTCCACGTACCCTCGTAGACCGAAAGCGGAAGCGTTAGATTAACGCAGATTATGTAGTCAAACGTCTTCACGATCCAACCGATCTTAGTACCGAACGTATGGCACCTCCAAGTTCTGCACACGTTCAGCTCGATGACGTCCCTCGAACTCTTGATCCAGCGGAGGGTCGAGGGAGAGTTTCGTCAACACGATCGCGTGGTGACGGTGATGGTGATGTGATCCGCGCAGGGCTTCGCCTAAGCACTACGACGCTATGACCGGAGGAGCAAACTGTGGGGAGAGACGCCGCACATGGCTTGGAACAATTGTTGTGTCTCCAAGGGGTGCCCTGCCCACGTATATGAAGGAGGGAGAGGGAGGAGGCCGGCCCTAGGGCGCGCCATAAGGGGGGAGTCCTACTAGGACTCCCAGTCCTAGTAGGATTCGGCTCCCCCTTCTTTTCCTTCTCATGGAGGGGGAAAGTGGGAAAGGAGAGGGAGTAGGAGAAGGAAAGGGGGGTGGAGCTCCCTTCCCTAATCCAATTCGGCCTCCTCCCTTGTGGGGGCGCACCAGCCCCTTGTGGGCTGGTTAGCCTCCCTCCTATGGCCCATATCTTTCCCCGGGGGGTTCCGGTAACCCCTCTAGTACTCCGGTATGTACCCGATACACTCCAGAACTCTTCCGGTGTCCGAATACTACCTTCCAATATATCAATCTTTACCTCTCGACCATTTCTAGAGTCCTCGTCATGTCCGTGATCTCATCCGGGACTCGGAACAAACTTCGGTCACCAAAACACATAACTCATAATACAAATCGTCATCGAACGTTAAGCGTGCGGACCCTACGGGTTCGAGAACTCTGTAGACATGACCGAGACACATCTCCGGTCAATAACCAATTGCGGAACCTGGATGCTCATATTGGTTCCTACATATTCTAAGAAGATCTTTATCGGTCAAACCGCAATGACAACATACGTCATTCCGTTTGTCATTGGTATGTTACTTGCCCGAGATTCGACCGTCGGTATCCTTTATACCTAGTTTAATCTCATTACCGGCAAGTCTCTTTACTCGTTCCGTAATGCATCATCCCGCAACTAACTCATTAGTCACATTGCTTGCAAGGCTTATAGTGATGTGCATTACCGAGAGGGCCCAGAGATACCTCTCCGATATTCGGAGTGACAAATCCTAATCTCGATCTATGCCAACCCAAGAAACACCTTCGGAGACACCTGTAGAGCATCTTTATAATCACCCAATTACGTTGTGACGTTTGATAGCACACAAGGTGTTCCTCCGGTATTCGGGAGTTGCATAATCTCATAGTCAAAGGAATATGTATAAGTCATGAAGAAAGCAATAGCAATAAAACTTAACGATCATTATGCTAAGCTAAGGGATGGGTCTTGTCCATCACATCATTCTCCTAATGATGTGATCCCGTTCATCAAATGACAACACATGTCTATGGTTAGGAAACTTAACCATCTTTGATTAACGAGCTAGTCAAGTAGAGGCATACTAGGGACACTTTGTTTTGTCTATGTATTCACACATGTATCAAGTTTCCGGTTAATACAATTCTAGCATGTATAATAAACATTTATCATGATATAAGGAAACATAAAATAACAACTTTACTATTGCCTCTAGGGCATATTTCCTTCAGTCTCCCACTTGCACTAGAGTCAATAATCTAGTTCACATCGCCATATGATTTAACACCAATAGTTCACATCACCATGTGATTAATAACCATAGTTCACATCGTCATGTGACCAACACCCAAAGGGTTTACTAGAGTCAGTAATCTAGTTCACATCTCCATGTGATTAACACCCAAAGAGTACTAAGGTGTGATCATGTTTTCCTTGTGAGAGAGGTTTAGTCAACGGGTCTGCCACATTCATATCCGTATGTATTTTGCAAATTTCTATGTCTACAATGCTCTGCACGGAGCTACTCTAGCTAAATGCTCCTACTTTCAATATGTATCCAGATCGAGACTCAGAGTCATCCAGATTGGTGTCAAAGGTTGCATCGACGTAACTCTTTACAACAAACTCTTTTATCACCTCCATAACCGAAAAATATTTCCTTAATCCTCTTTAGGTACCTAAGGATAATTTTGATCGTTGTCCAGTGATCTACTCCTAGATCACTATTGTATCCTCTTGCCAAACTCATGGCAAGGTACACAATAGGTCTGATATACAGCATGGCATACTTTATAGACCTATGGTTGAGGCATAGGGAATGACTTTCATTCTCTTTCCATTTTCTGCCGTGGTCGGGTTTTGAGTCTTACTCAACTTTATACCTTACAACTCAGGCAAGAACTCCTTATTTGACTGATCCATTTTGAACTCCTTAAAAATCTTATCGAGGTATGTACTCATCGAAAGTCTTATCAAGCGTCTTAATCTATCTCTATAGATCTTGATGCCCAATATGTAAGCAGCTTCACCGAGGTCTTTCTTTGAAAAGCTCCTTTCAAACACTCCTTTATGCTTTCCAGAAAATTCTACATCATTTCCAATCAACAATATGTCATTCACATATACTTATCAGAAAAGCTGTAGTGCTCTCACTCACTTTCTTGTAAATACAGGCTTCACCGCAAGTATGTATAAAACTATATTCTTTGATCAACTCATCAAAGCGTATATTCCAACTCCTGAGATGCTTGCATCAGTTCCATAGATGGATTGCTGGAGCTTGCACACTTTGTTAGCACCTTTAGGATCGACAAAACTTTTGGTTGTATCATATACAACTCTTCTTTAAAAAATCCATTAAGGAATGCAGTTTTGACATCCATTTGCCAGATTTCATAAAATGCGGCAATTGCTAACATGATTCAGACAGACTACATCGCTGCGAGTGATAAAATCTCATCGTAGTCAACACCTTGAACTTGTCAAAAAAAATTGTGACAATTTGAGCTTTGTAGATAGTAACACTACCGTCATCGTCCGTCTTCCTCTTGAAGATCCATTTATTCTCAATGGCTTGCCGATCATCGGGCAAGTCCACCAAAGTCCACACTTTGTTCTCATACATGGATCCTATCTCAGATTTCATGGCCTCAAGCCATTTTGCGGAATCTGGGCTCATCATCGCTTCCTCATAGTTCGTAGGTTCGTCATGGTCTAGTAACATGACTTCCAAAACAGGATTACCGTACCACTCTGGTGCAGAACAAGCTCTGGTTTACCTATGAGGTTTGGTAGTAACTTGATCTAAAGTTTCATGATCATTATCATTAGCTTCCTCTCTTTCTGGTGTAGGCATCACGGAAATGGCTTTCTGTGATGAGCAACTTTCCAATTCAAGAGAAGGTACAATTACCTCATCAGGTTATATCCTCCCACTCACTTCTTTTGAGAGAAACTCCTTCTCTAGAAAGGATCCATTCTTAGCAACAAATATCTTGCCTTCGGATCTGTGATAGAAGGTGTACCCAATAGTTTCTTTTGTGTATCCTATGAAGATGCATTTCTCCGATTTGGGTTCAATCTTATCAGGCTGAAGCTTTTTCACATAAGCATTGCAACCACCCCAAATTTTAAGAAACGACAGCTTAGGTTTCATGCCAAACCATAGTTCATACGGTGTCGTCTCAACGGATTTAGATGATGCCCTATTAAACGTGAATGCAGTTGTCTCTAATGCATAACCCCAAAATGATAGTGGTAAATCGGTAAGAGACATCGTAGATCGCACCATATCTAATAAAGTACGGTTACGATCTTCGGACACACCATTACGCTGTGGTGTTCCAGGTGGCATGAGTTGTGAAACTATTCCACATTGTTTTAAATGAAGGCCAAACTCGTAACTCAAATATCCGCCTCTGTGATCAGATCGTAGAAACTTTATTTTCTTGTTAAGATGATTCTCAACTTCACTCTGAAATTCTTTGAACTTTTCAAATGTTTCAGACTTGTATTTAAGTAAGTAGACATACCCATATCTGCTCAAATCATCTCTGAAGGTCAGAAAATAACGATACCTGCCGCGAGCCTCAACACTCATCGGACCGCATACATCGGTATGTATTATTTCCAATAAGTCAGTGGCTCGCTCCATTGTTCCGGAGAATGGAGTCTTAGTCATCGTGCCCATGAGGCATGGTTCGCAAGCATCAAATGATTCATAATCAAGTGATTCCAAAAATCCATCCGCATCGAGTTTCTTCATGCGCTTTACACCAATATGACCTAAACGGCAGCGCCACTAGTATTTTGCACTATCATTATCAACTTTGCATCTTTTGGCATCAATATTATGAATATGTGTATCACTACGATCGAGATTCAATAAACCATTCACCTTGGGTGTATGACCACAGAAGGTTTTATTCATGTAAACAGAATAACTATTATTCTTTGACTTTAAATGAATAAACGTATTGCAATAAACATGATCCAATCATATTATGCTCAACGCAAACACCAAATAATTATTTTAGGTTCAACACTAATCTCGAAGGTAAAGGGAGTGTGCGATGGTGATCTTATCAACCTTGGAATCACTTCCAACACACATCGTCACCTCACCCTCAACTAGTATCTGTTCATTTTGCAACTCCTCTTTCGAATTACAAATCTTTGCAACTTGAACCGGTATCAAATACCGAGGGGCTACTATGAACACTAGTAAAGTACACATCAATAACATGTATATCAAATATACCTTTGTTCACTTTGCCATCCTTCTTATCCACCAAGTATTTGGGGCAGTTCCGCTTCTAGTGACCATTTCCTTTGCAGTAGAATCACTCAGTTTTAGGCTTGGGTCTAGCTTTGGGCTTCTTCACACGAGTGACAACTTGCTTGCCATTTTTGAGGTTCCCTTTCTTTCCCTTGCCCTTTTTCTTGATACTAGTGGTCTTGTTAACCATCAACACTTGATGCTATTTCTTGATTTCTACCTTTGCTGATTTCAGCATCGCGAAGAGCTTGGGAATCGTTTTCATCATCCCTTGCATATTATAGTTCATCACGAAGTTCTAGTAACTTGGTGATAGTGACTGGAGAACTTTGTCAATCACTATCTTATCTGGAAGATTAACACCCACTTGATTCAAGCGATTGTAGTACCCAGACATTCTGAGCACATGCTCACAAGCTGAGCTATTCTCCTCCATCTTGTAGGCAAAGTACTTGTCAGAGGTCTCACACCTCTTAACACAGGCTTGAGTCTAAAATACCATTTTTCAACTCTTGGAACATCTCATATGCTCCGTGGCGTGTAAAATGTTTTTCAAGTCCCGGTTCTAAGCCGTAAAGCATGGTGGACTAAACTATAAGGTAGTCATCATACCGAGCTTGTCAAACATTCATAACGTTTGCATCTGCTCCTGCAATAGGTCTGTCACCTAGTAGTGCATCAAGGACATAATTCTTCTGTGCAGCAACGAGGATAATCCTCAGATCACGGACCTAGTCTGCATCATTGCTACTATCATCTTTCAACTTAGTTTTCTCTAGGAAAATATCAAAAGTAAAACAGGGGATTGATACATCTGCAACGTATCTACTGTTCCAAACACGTTTGCCCTTGTTTTGGACTCTAACTTGCATGATTTGAATGGAACTAACCCGTACTGACGCTTTCAGCAGAATTGCCATGGTGTTATTTTTGTGCAGAAATAAAAGTTCTCGGAATGACCTGAAACTTCACAGAGATTATTTTTGGAAATAATAAAAAATACTAGCGAAAGAATCAAGGCCAGGGGGCCCACACCCTGTCCACGAGGGTGGGGGCGCGCCTACCCCCCTGGGCGCGCCCCCTGCCTCGTGGGCCCCCTGGTGCTCCACCGACCTCAAGAGAGAAGGATTCATCGCGTTTTACGATACGGAGCCGCCGCCAAGCCCTAAACTCTCTCGGGAGGGCTGATCTGGAGTCCGTTCGGGGCTCCGGAGAGGGGAATCCGTCGCCATCGTCATCATCAACCATCCTCCATCACCAATTTCATGATGCTCACCGCTGTGCGTGAGTAATTCCATCGTAGGCTTGCTGGACGGTGATGGGTTGGATGAGATTTATCATGTAATCGAGTTAGTTTTGTTAGGGTTTGATCCCTAGTATCCATTATGTTCTGAGATTGATGTTGCTATGACTTTGCTATGCTTAATGCTTGTCACCAGGGCCCGAGTGCCATGATTTGAGATCTGAACCTATTATGTTTTCATGAATATATGTGAGTTCTGGATCCTATCTTGCAAGTCAATAGTCACCTACTATGTGTTATGATCCGGCAACCCCGAAGTGACAATAATCGGGACCACTCCCGGTGATGACCGTAGTTTGGGGAGTTCATGTATTCACTATGTGTTAATGCTTTGGTCCGGTACTCTATTAAAAGGAGGCCTTAATATCCCTTAGTTTCCATTAGGACCCCGCTGCCACGGGAGGGTAGGACAAAAGATGTCATGCAAGTTCTTTTCTATAAGCACGTATGACTATATTCGGAATACATGCCTACATTACATTGATGAATTGGAGCTAGTTCCGTGTCACCCTATGTTATAACTGTTGCATGAATAATCGCATCCGGCATAATTCTCCATCACCAATCCAATGCCTACGAGCTTTTCACATATTGTTCTCCGCTTAGTTACTTTACCGTTGCTACTGTTACAATCACTACAATACTGCTACTGTTACCTTTGCCACTGTTACCGTTACTTCCATACTACTTTGCTACTAAATACTTTGCTACAGATATTAAGTTATCCAGTTGTGATTGAATTGACAACTCAACTGCTAGTACTTGAGAATATTCTTTGGCTCCGCTTGTGTCGAATCAATAAATTTGGGTTGAATACTCTACCCTCGAAAATTGTTGCGATTCCCTATACTTGTGGGTTATCAAGACTATTTTCTGGCACCGTTGCCGGGTAGCATAGCTCTATTCTTTGAGTCACTTGGGATTTATATCTGCTGGTCACTATGAAGAACTTGAAAGACGAGAAAACTAAAATTCATCCCTCAACTACGAGGGGAGGTAAGGAACTGCCATCTAGCTCTGCACTTGATTCACCTTTTGTTTTGAGTAAGCTTGCGACACCTAAACCCGCTTCTGCTATTAATTCTGATATGTTGCATGTTATTGATGAAGCCACTTCTGCTATGCATGATACTTATGATGAAACTACTTCTATGCTTGATACTACTGTGCCACTTGGTGAATTTCTTGATGAACAACTTGCTAGGGCTAGAGAGAATGAAATTATTGAAATAGATAATATTGATGAAAGTGATGATGAAGATTCTCCCCCTAGATATGAATTGCCTGTTGTGCCTGGGGGTTATGTTATGGATGAAGAAACTGCTAGAGACTTTCTTGCTTGCAATGATAGGAATGATCTTAAGAAATTATTAGTTAAGCTGAAAGAAAAATCTCTGAATGCTAGAATGAAATATGACCCTACTTTTGCTACTTCACCTATCTTTGTTACTTATAAGGATTATGAATTTTCTGTCGACCCTGATATAATTACTTTGGTTGAACCAGATCCTTTCTATGGCTATGAATCTGAAACTGTTGTGGCACATCTTACTAAATTAAATGATATAGCCACCCTGTTCACTAATGATGAGAAAACTCTCTACTATTATATCCTTTAATTATTTCTGTTCTCATTAAAGGGTGATGCTAAGACATGGTTTAATTCTCTTGATCCTGGTTGTGTGCGTAGTCCCCAGGATATGATTTATTACTTCTCTGCTAAATATTTCCCCGCTCATAAGAAACAAGTTGCTTTAAGGGAAATATATAATTTTGTGCAAATTGAAGAAGAGAGTCTCCCACAAGCTTGGGGGAGGCTTCTCCAATTACTTAATGCTTTGCCTGATCATCCTCTTAAGAAAAATGAAATACTTGATATCTTTTATAATGGACTAACCGATGCTTCCAGAGACCACCTGGGTAGTTGTGCTGGTTGTGTTTTCAGGTAAAGAACTGTTGATCAAGCTGAAATTCTATTGAATAATATGTTGACTAATGAAAATAATTGGACACTTCCTGAACCAACTCCTAAGCCGATTCCGACGAAAAGGGGTATTCTATTTCTCAGTCCCGAAGATATGCAAGAGGCAAAGAAATCTATGAAAGAAAAAGGTATAAAAGCTGAAGATGTTAAGAATTTACCTCCTATTGAAGAAATACATGGTCATAATCTACCACCTATTGAAGAGATTCATGGTCTTGATAACCCGACACAGGTAGTAAAGGTAAATTCTCTCTACAGATATGATAAAGCTGGAATCCTGCCTACTAAGTTTGCTAGCCAATGCCTAGATGAGTTTGATAATTTTATGGATAAGCAAGAAAACTTCAATGCTTATTTTGGTAGGGAATTAAAACGCAATGCTTATATGATTGAACACTTGAGTGATTATATGTCTAGAGTTAAAGGTGAACTTAAACTCATTAGTAAACATGCTTCTATGGTTACCACTCAAGTAGAACAAGTACTTAAAGCTCAGAATGATTTGCTCAATGAATTGAATAGTAAGAATAATGACTTTGCTGTTAGAGTTGCAACTAGAGGGGGTAAAGTGACCCAGGAACCTTTGTATCCTGGGGGACACCCTAAGAGAATTGAGCAGGATTCTCAGAGAAATAATGTTGATACACCTAGTCCTTCTAAGAGGAAGAAAAAGAAAAATGATAGGACTTTGCATGCTTCTAGTGAACCTATTGTTGACACATCTGAGAATCCCAATGATATTTCTATTTCTGATGCTGAAACACAATCTGGTAATGAACATGAACCTAGTGATAACGTTAATGATGATGTTCATGTTGATGCTCAACCTAGTAATAATAATGATGTAGAAATTGAACCTGCTGTTGATCTTGATAACCCACAATCAAAGAATCAACGTTATGATAAGAAAGACTTTGTTGCTAAGAAGCACAGTAAAGAAAGAGAACCTTGGGTTCAGAAACCCATGCCTTTTCCTCCCAAACCATCCAAGAAAAAGGATGATGAGGATTTTGAGCGCTTTGCTGAAATGATTAGACCTATCTTTTTGCGTATGCGTTTGACTGATATGCTCAAAATGAATCCTTATGCTAAGTATATGAAAGAAATTGTTACAAATAAAAGAAAGATACCGGAAGCTGAAATTTCCACCATGCTTGCTAATTATACTTTTAAGGGTGGAATACCAAATAAGTTAGGAGATCTAGGAGTACCCACTATACCATGCTCCATTAAAAGAAACTATGTTAAAACTGCTTTATGTGATCTTGGAGCCAGTGTTATGCCTCTCTCTTTATTTCGTAGACTTGATTTGAATAAGTTGACACCTACTGAAATTTCTTTGCAAATGGCGATAAATCAACTGCTATACCTGTCGGTATTTGTGAGGATGTGGCTGTTGTGGTTGCAAACGTTACTATTTTAACGGACTTTGTTATTCTTCATATTCCCGAGGACGATAGTATGTCTATTATTCTTGGAAGACCCTTTTTGAATACTGCAGGGGCTGTTATTGATTGCAACAAAGGCAATGTCACTTTTCATGTTAATGGTAATGAGCATACGGTACACTTTCCGAGGAAACAACCTCAAGTCCACAGTATCAATTCTATTGGAAAAAGTTCATCGATTACCATTGGAGGTTTTGAATTTCCTCTTCCTACTGTCAAAAAGAAATATGATATTCTTATTACTGGGGACGTGCATATCCCCGTTGAGGTAACCTAGTGCTATTCGAAAATTCTCCGGTCTCATGTGATTCGGAATGAGTTTGTTAACAAGACTTGATCAACCTTGTTAGTGGATTCCTTTTGATGAGCATGAGATGGATGAAGTTAGAAAGCACAACCTTCTGTACCCTCCTTTTACTTTCTGTTATTTAGTTGAAATAAAGTAAAAATAGTATTTTCTGTCAGTTTTCTGAATTATCCGTGCAATAAAAAATACCCTGAAAATAAAAGTTCTCCAAATGCCCTGAAATTGAAATATGATTTTTTTCTGGAATATTTGAGAATATCTGGCACTGAGAACACAGCAGGGGGAGCAAGCACCTGGCCATGAGGGTCCAAGGTGCGCCCCCTGCCTCATGGGCCCATGGTGGCTCCCCTCCACTTATTCCAGTCACCACACACTCCTTCTTCCTCCCAAAAAAATCACCAACTAGCTCAAGCACGAGTTCTTGCTCATCTTGCTGCCATTTTCGATCTCCTTGCTCAAAGCACCTCTCACAAAACTGCTTTGGGGGATTGTTCCTTGGTATGTGACTCCTCCAATGGTCCAATTAGTTTTTGTTCTAGTGTTTTATTCATTGCAAATTTTTGCTGCCTAGGTGACCATATTCTTGAGCTTGCATGTCAAATTTATTTGGTCCCAATTAGTTCTAATGCATGATATAGTTTCTGGGCACTTATGGAAGTAGTTGCTATCAATTTTGTTGCATTTGGTTCACTTTTATTTTGAGTTACTAAAATTTTCAGAAATTTTTCAGAGGAAGAAATATGTTTAGGAAAATGTACCAAGGTGGTCCTTCAAGGAAGCAAGGACCCAGGCTCGCAATACGCGATGCGGACGATGAACCACCGAGGGAAGCTCAAGTGCGGGCTTGTGAATGGCCGTCAGAGAACTTTATGGATCGAGCAGGAATCAAGGAAGAATTTAACGCATATGTGCGTAACGCTGATCTTGTGAGCTTCGAGGCAGATAAGTGCCGTCAGTACCACTATCTCATTGATTCCTTTGTGAGAAGGTTTGAATTTCCATCTTCACGCAATTCTCAAACTGTCCTGTTTGATCTTTATGAAAATTCTTATACTATGGACTTAGAGGATTTTAATACTGCTTGCAAACTTCCACACTGGGGTAGCACTAGTGAGCCTCGCAAGTCTGAGTTTAGAGAATTTCTTGCTAGTATAACTATGGGGGAGTCTAGAGATATAACACAAGCTACCATAGGGAGCATTCATTTTCCTGCTATACATTATTTTGCTCTCTTCATAGGTAGGTGAATCAATGGTAAGGATGAAGCATGTCACAGGTGTGTCCCTGATCTTAGTGTTCTCAGGAGTGCTGTATTAGGAGATAAACATTATAATTTGGGAGCCATTGTTGCACGTAGGTTGCACAATAATAAAATTAATGGAGATTTCTTTGGTGGAATTTATGCAACCTGTCTAGCTAATTTTCTTGATGTACCCATACGTGAGTATGATATTGAGTTGCCTCCTGTTTATTTAGATTATGAGGCTATGGTTCGTCATTAGTTTGTTGAGAGGAACGATCAGTTCCTCCAGTACCGACTAATCTTTGACAAACGACGCGCCTATCACGTCGTTCTCCCTGCTCCTACTTTCTTTGACTTTCAGGCAAAAGGGAGATATGTCATTACCAGGGAGGAGGCGATAGAGTACGAGAGGAGGACTGAGACAGCTCGCCTCCAAGCTGCAGCCCACGATGCAATAGCCGCTGCATCTTAGTACGACCCCAACTATAACTTTGGATATCCGCCAGGCCAGCCGTGGCCATAAACTAACTTAGGCCAAAAGCCTAAGCTTGGGGGAGTACGTATTTATCACCGACATTACATTCATGTTCACACACTCATTCTAGTTGTCGGTGCTCATACTATTTCATTGTACTATCCATGCTAGTTTATTTTCTTTTTCTTGCTTTCTTCTTGTGTGTTTGAAAAACTTTAAGAAAAACAAAAAAAATAGTAGTAGCTTTTAGCTAGTTTACTTCCATGCTGTAGTAGTAATAATTAAAAGAAACCCCAAAAAGATTTCCCGTTCTTCTTTTGCTTGTTGGGAGCTTTCCCGTGTAAATAGTTTTATTTCTTTTCTTTTCTTTGGGGGTCGATAGGAGAAGACCATAATGAAATTGTTAAAATGGCTCTTATATGCATTATTGTTGATTTAACCAAGAGCCCATATTGCCTTGTCTTCTCCTATTTATTGAATGCTCGCAGATTCCAACTTAGTTCAATGCACGTGCACTATTATTATTATACACATCATTCGGTCGTGCAAGTGAAAGGCAATTATGACAATATATGATGAACTGCTTGAGATGAGAGAAGCTGGTATGAACTCGACCTCTCTTGTTTTTGTAAATATGATTAGTTCATCGTTCCTGATTCAGCCTATTATGAATAAACATGTTTGCAATGACAATTAGAGATTATAGTTACTTATGCCATGCTTAATTAGCTAGGAGTTTATAATGGTTTACCTTGCGTGCCAACATGCTATTAAAATGGATGTGATGTGGTATGATGGGGTGGTATCCTCCTTTGAATGATTTAAGTGACTTGACTGGGCACATGTTCACACATGTAGTTGAAACAAATCAACATAGCCTTCACGATATTTATGTTCATGGTGGATTATATCCTACTCATGCTTGCACTCAATGTTCATTAATTTTAATGCATGTTCATGACTGTTGTCGCTCTCTAGTTGGTCGCTTCCAGTCTTTTGCTAGCCTTCACCTGTACTAAGCGGGAATACTGCTTGTGCATCCACTTCCATAAACCCCAAAGTTATTCCATATGAGTCCACCATACCTTCCTATATGCGGTACCTACCTGCCGTTCCAAGTAAATTTGTATGCGCCAAACTCCAAACCTTCAAATGAAATTCTGTTTTGTATGCTCCAATAGCTCATGTATCAACTAGGGTTGTCTGTATCTTCCATGCTAGGCGGGTTATTCTCAAGAGGAGTGGACTCCGCTCCTCACTCACGAGAAAATGGCTAGTCACCGGGATGCCCAGTCCCATGCTTTATGCAAACCAAATCGAAATAATTGCAAACAAAACTCCCCCAGGGCTGTTGTTAGTTGGAGGCACTCGTTGTTTTGAGCAAGCCATGGATTGATGCTTGTTGGTGGTGGGGGAGTATAAACTTTACCATTCTGCTTGGGAACCGCCTATAATGTGTGTAGCATGGAGGATATCGCCATCTCTCGATTGTTATGTTAACAATGGAAGTATACCGCTCAAAATATTATTTATCTCTATTTTAAAAATCGAGCTCTGGCACCTCTACAAATCCCTGCTTCCCTCTACGAAGGGCCTATCTATTTACTTTTATGTTGAGTCATCACCCTCTTATTAGAAAGCACCAGCTGGAGAGCACCGCTGTCATTTGCATCCATTACTGTTAACTTATATTGAGTATGACTATGACTGGATCTCTTTACCATGAATTACAATGTTTAGTCAGTCCTTGATCTTTAAAGGTGCTCTACATTTATGTTTTGCGGTCTCAGAAAGGGTTAGCGAGATACCATCTTATTATATCATATCATGATTGTTTTGAGAAAGTGTTGTCATCCGAGATTTATTATTATTGCTCGCTAGTTGATTATGTCATTGACATGAGTAAACATGAGACCTAAGTTTGTGAATATGGTTAGTTCATAATCTTTGTTGAAACTTGAATGCTAGCTTTACATATTTACAACAACAAGAGCAAACAGAGTATTTAAAAGTTTATCTTTATCACTTTCAGATTGTCAACTGAATTGCTTGAGCACAAGCAAAGGTTTAAGCTTGGGAGAGTTGATACGTCTCCAACGTATCTACTTTTCCAAACACTTTTGCCCTTGTTTTGGACTCTAACTTGCATGATTTGAATGGAACTAACCCGGACTGACGCTGTTTTCAGCATAATTGCCATGGTGTTATTTTTGTGCAGAAATAAAAGTTCTCGGAATGACCTGAAACTTCACGAAGATTATTTTTGGAAATAATAAAAAATACTGGCGAAAGAATCAAGGCCAGGGGGCCACACCCTGTCCACGAGAGTGGGGGGCGCGCCTACCCCCCTGGGCGCGCCCCCTGCCTCGTGGGCCCCCTGGTGCTCCACCGACCTCAACTCCAAGTCTATATATTCATGTTCGGGGAGAAAAAAATCAGAGAGAAGGATTCATCGCGTTTTACGATACGGATCCGCCGCCAAGCCCTAAACTCTCTCGGGAGGGATGATCTGGAGTCCGTTCGGGGCTGCGGAGAGGGGAATCCGTCGCCATCATCATCATCAACCATCCTCCATCACCAATTTCATGATGCTCACCGCCATGCGTGAGTAATTCCATCGTAGGCTTGCTGGACGGTGATGGGTTGGATGAGATTTATCATGTAATCGAGTTAGTTTTGTTAGGGTTTGATCCCTAGTATCCATTATGTTCTCAGATTGATGTTGCTATGACTTTGCTATGCTTAATGCTTGTCACCAGGGCCCGAGTGCCATGATTTCAGATCTGAACCTATTATGTTTTCATGAATATATGTGAGTTCTTGATACTATCTTGCAAGTCAATAGTCACCTACTATGTGTTATGATCCAGCAACCCCGAAGTGACAATAATCGGGACCACTCCCGGTAATGACCGTAGTTTGAGGAGTTCATGTATTCACTATGTGTTAATGCTTTGGTCCGGTACTCTATTAAAAGGAGGCCTTAATATCCCTTAGTTTCCATTAGGACCCCGCTGCCACAGGAGGGTAGGACAAAAGATGTCATGCAAGTTCTTTTCTATAAGCAAGTATGACTATATTCGGAATACATGCCTACATTACATTGATGAATTGGAGCTAGTTCTGTGTCACCCTATGTTATAACTGTTGCATGAATAATCGCATCCGGCATAATTCTCCATCACCGATCCAATGCCTATGAGCTTTTCACATATTGTTCTCCGCTTAGTTACTTTACCGTTGGTGCTGTTACAATCACTACAATACTGCTACTGTTACCTTTGCCACTGTTACCGTTACTTCCATACTACTTTGCCACTAAATACTTTGCTGCAGATATTAAGTTATCCAGGTGTGGTTGAATTGACAACTCAACTGGTAATACTTGAGAATACTCTTTGGCTCCCCTTGTGTCGAATCAATAAATTTGGGTTGAATACTCTACCCTCGAAACTGTTGTGATCCCCTATACTTGTGGGTTATCAGGGATCTATACGCATGCTATTGATCTATAACATAGATATGCAAATACTATCAGGACTAAGTTCATGATAAATTAAGTTCAATTAATCATATTACTTAAGAACTCCCACTTAGATAGACATCCCTCTAGTCATCTAAATGATCACGTGATCCATATAACCTAAACCATGTCCGATCATCACGTGAGAAGTAGTAGTTTTCAATGGTGAACATCTCTATGTTGATCATATCTACTATATGATTCACGTTCGACCTTTCAGTCTCAGTGTTCCGAGGCCATATCTGCATATGCTAGGCTCGTCAAGTTTAACCCGAGTATTCTGCACGTGCAAAACTGGCTTGCACCCGTTGTATGTGACCGTAGAGCTTATCACACCCGATCATCACGTGGTGTCTCGGCACGACGAACTGTAGCAACGGTGCATACTCAGGGAGAACACTTATACCTTGAAATTTAGTGAGGGATCATCTTATAATGCTACCGTCATACTAAGCAAAATAAGATGCATGAAAGATAAACATCACATGCAATCAAAATATGTGACATGATATGGTCATCATCATCTTGTGCCTTTGATCTCTGTCTCCAAAGCACCGTCATGATCTCCATCGTCACAGCTTGACACCTTGATCTCCATCGTAGCGTCGTTGTCATCTCGCCAACTATTGCTTCTACGACTATTGCTACCGCTTAGTGATAAAGTAAAGCAATTACATGGTGATTGCATTTCATATAATAAAGCGACAACCATAAGGCTCCTGCCAGTTGCCGTTAACTTTTACAAAACATGATCATCTCATACAACAATTAATATCTCATCACGTCTTGACCATATCACATCACAACATGCCCTGCAAAAACAAGTTAGACGTCCTCTACTTTGTTGTCGCAAGTTTTACGTGGCTGCTACGGGCTTCTAGCAAGAACCGTTCTTACCTACGCATCAAAACCACAACGATTTTTCGTCAAGTGTGTTGTTTTAACCTTCAACAAGGACCAGTCGTAGTCAAATTCGATTCAACTAAAATTGGAGAAACAGACACCCGCCAGCCACCTGTGTTCAAAGCACGTTGGTGAAACTGGTCTCATGAACGCGGTCATGTAATGTTGGTCTAGGCCACTTCATCCAACAATACCGCCGAATCAAAGTAAGACGTTGCTGGTAAGCAATATGACTATTATCGCCCACAACTCTTTGTGTTCTACTCGTGCATATCATCTGCGCATAAACCTGGCTCTGATACCACTGTTGGGGAACGTAGCATGCAATTTCAAAAAATTTGCTACGATCACGCAAGATCTATCTAAGAGATGCATAGCAATGAGAAGGGGAGAGTGTGTCCATGTACCCTCATAGACCGAAAGTGGAAGCGTTAGGTTAACGCGGTTGATGTAGTCGAACGTCTTCACGATCCAACCGATCTTAGTACCGAACGTACGGCACCTCCGAGTTCTGCACACGTTCAGCTTGATGACGTCCCTCGAACTCTTGATCCAGCAGAGGGTCGAGGGAGAGTTTCATCAGCACGACGGCGTGGTGACAGTGATGGTGATGTGATCCGCGCAGGGCTTCGCCTAAGCACTATGACGCTATGACCGGAGGAGCAAACTGTGGAGAGAGACACCGCACACGGCTTGGAACAATTGTTGTGTCTCCAAGGGGTGCCCTGCCCACTTATATAAAGGAGGGAGAGGGAGGAGGCCGGCCCTAGGGGCGCGCCATAAGGGGGAGTCCTACTAGGACTCCCAGTCCTAGTAGGATTCGCCCCCCCTTCTTTTCATTCTCATGGAGGGGGAAAGGGGGAGAGGAGAGGGAGTAGGAGAAGGAAAGGGGGGTGGCGCCCCCTTCCCTAATCCAATTCGGCCTCCTCCCTTGTGGGGGGCGCACCAGCCCCTTGTGGGCTGGTTAGCGTCCCTCCTATGGCCCATATTGTTGGGGAACGCGGTAATTTCAAAAAAATTCCTACGATCACGCAAGATCTATCTAGGAGATGCATGGTAACAAGAGGGTAGAGTGTGTCCACGTACCCTTGTAGACCGAAAGCGGAAGCGTTTAGTTACGCGGTTGATGTAGTCGAACTTCTTCGCGATCCAACTAATCCAAGTACCGAACGTACGGCACCTCCGCGTTCAGCACACATTCAGCTCGATGACGTCCCTCGTGCTCTTGATCCAGTTGAGGACGAGGGTGAGTTCCGTCAGCACGACGACATGGTAACGGCGATGATGATGTTACCGGCACAGGGCTTCACCTAAGCACTACGACGATATGATCGAGGTGTGTAACTGTGGAGGGGGGCACCGCACACAGCTAGAAGATCAACTTGTGTGTTCTAGGGTGCCCCTGCCCCCGTATATAAAGGAGGGAGGGGGAGGCCGGCCGGCCCTAGGGGCGCGCCCAAGGAGAGGGAGTCCTACTAGGACTACTTGTCCTAGTAGGATTCCTCCACAAGGAAGAGAGGGGGAATGAAGGAGAGGGAGACGGAGTAGGAAAGGGGGCGCCGCCCCCCTTTGCTACCTCTTGAGCACTGCGTTGGTTTTCCCTTGAAGAGGAAAGGGTGATGTAGTAAAGTAGCGTAAGTATTTCCCCTCAGTTTTTGAGAACCAAGGTATGAATCTAGTAGGAGACCACGCTCAAGTCCCACGCACCTACACAAACAAATAAGAACCTTGCAACCAACGCGATAAAGGGGTTGTCAATCCCTTCACGGCCACTTGCAAAAGTGAGATCTGATACAGATGATAAGATAATATTTTTGGTGTTTTCATGATAAAGATTAAAAGTAAAGATTGCAAAATAAATGGAGATAGAAATAATGGTAGATTAATACGATAGAGAATAGACCCGGGGGCCATAGGTTTCAATAGTGGCTTCTCTCAAGAGCATAAGTATTACGGTGGGTAAACGAATTACTGTCGAGCAATTGATAGAATTGAGCATAGTTATGAGAGTATCTAGGTATGATCATGTATATAGGCATCACGTCCGTGACAAGTAGACCGACTCCTGCCTGCATCTACGACTATTACTCCACACATCGACCGCTATCCAGCATGCATCTAGAGTATTAAGTTCATAAGAACGGAGTAATGCTTTAAGCAAGATGACATGATGTAGAGGGATAAACTCAAGCAATATGATATAAACCCCATCTTTTTATCCTCGATGGCAACAATACAATACGTGCCGTTTCCCCTACTGTCACTGGGATCGAGCACCGCAAGATTGAACCCAAAGCTAAGCACTTCTCCCATTGCAAGAAAGATCAATCTAGTAGGCCAAACAAAACTGATAATTCAAAGAGACTTGCAAAGATAACCAATCATACATAAAAGAATTCAGAGGAGATTCAAATATTGTTCATAGATAATCTTGATCATAAACCCACAATTCATCGGATCTCGACAAACACACCGCAAAAGAAGATTAAATCGAATAGATCTCCAAGAGAATCAAGGAGAACTTTGTATTGAGATACAAAGAGAGAGAAGAAGCCGTCTAGCTAATAACTATGGACCCGAAGGTCTGAACTAAACTACTCACACATCATCGGAGAGGCTATGGTGTTGATGTAGAAGCCCTCCATGATCAATGCCCCCTCCGGCGGAGCGCCGGAGAAGGCCCCAAGATGGGATCTCACGGGTACAGAGAGTTGCGGCGGTGGAAATAGGGTTTTGGCTCCGTATATGATGTTTCCAGGGTATATGAGTATATATAGGCGAAAGAGGTCGATCAGGAGAGCTACGAGGGGCCTACGAGAGTGGGGGCGCGCCCAGGGGGCAGGCGCGCCTCCCTGCCTCGTGGCCTCCTCATTGATTGGTTGTCGTCCACTCCAAGTCCTCTGGATCACGTTTGTTCCGAAATCACGTTCCCGAAGGTTTCATTCCATTTGGACTCCGTTTGGTACCCTTTTCCTTCGAAACACTGAAATAGGCAAAAAAAACAACAATTTGGGCTGGGCCTCTGGTTAATAGGTTAGTCCCAAAAACAATATAAAAGTGTATAATAAAGCCCATTAAACATCCAAAACAGAATATATAATAGCATGGAACAATCAAAAATTATAGATACGTTGGAGACGTATCAAGCATCCCCAAGCTTAATTCCTGCTCGTCCTCGGGTAGGTAAATGATAAAAACAGAATTTTTGATGTGGAATGCTACTTAGCATAATTTTCAATGTAATTCTCTTAATTGTGACATGAATATTCAGATCTGAAAGATTCAAGATAAAAGTTTAATATTGACATAAAAATAATAATACTTCAAGCATACTAACTAAGCAATTATGTCTTCTCAAAATAACATGGCCAAAGAAAGTTCATCCCTACAAAATCATATAGTTTGGTCATGCTCCATTTTTGTAACACAAGAATGCTCTCATCATGCAAAACCCCGATGACAAGCCAAGCAATTGTTTCATACTTTAGTAATCTCAAACTTTTTTAACTTTCACGCAATATATGAGCGTGAGCCATGGATATAGCACTATGGGTGGAATAGAATATGATGATGGGGGTTATGTGGAGAAGACAAAAAAGGAGAAAGTCTCACATTGACGCGGCTAATCAACGGGCTAGGGAGATGCCCATCAATTGATGTCAATGCAAGGAGTAGGGATCGCCATGCAACGGATGCACTAGAGCTATAAATGTATGAAAGCTCAACAAAAAGAAACTAAGTGGGTGTGCATCCAACTTGCTTGCTCACGAAGACCTAGGGCATTTGAGGAAGCCCATTGTTGGAATATACAAGCCAAGTTCTATAATGAAAAATTCCCACTAGTATATGAAAGTGACAAAACAAAAGACTCTCTATTATAAAGATCATGGTGCTACTTTGAAGCACAAGTGTGGAAAAAAGGATAGTAGCATTGCCCCTTTTTTTTCTTTTTTTCTTTTTTTGGGCTTTTCCTTTTTTTATTTGGCCTTTTTTTGGGACAATGCTCTATGAATGATGATCATCACACTTCTATTTATTTACAAATCAATGATTACAACTCGATACTGGAACAAAGTATGACTCTATATGAATGCCTCCGGCGGTGTACCGGGATGGGCAATGAATCAAGAGTGACATGTATGAAATAATATGCATGGTGGCTTTGCCACAAATACGATGTCAACTACATGATCATGCAAAGCAATATGACAATGATGAAGCGTGTCATGATAAACGGAATGGTGGAAAGTTGCATGGCAATATATCTCGGAATGGCTATGGAAATGCCATAGTAGGTAGGTATGGTGGCTGTTTTGAGGAAGATATAAGGAGGTTTATGTGTGATAGAGCGTATCGTATCACGGGGTTTGGATGCACCGGCGAAGTCTGCACCAACTCTCAAGGTGAGAAAGGGCAATGCACGGTGCCGAAGAGGCTAGGAGTGATGGAAGGGTGAGAGTGCGTATAATCCATGGACTCAACATTAGTCATAAAGAACTCACATACTTATTGCAAAAATCTACAAGTCATCAAAAACCAAGCACTACGCGCATGCTCCTAGGGGGATAGATTGGTAGGAAAAGACCATCGCTCGTCCCCGACCGCCACTCATAAGGAGGACAATCAAAGAACACCTCATGTTTCAAATTTGTTACACAACGTTTACCATACGTGCATGCTACGGGACTTGCAAACGTCAACACAAGTATTTCTCAAATTCACAATTACTCAACTAGCACAACTTTAATATCACTACCTCCATATCTCAAAACAATCATCAAGTATCAAACTTCTCTTAGTATTCAACGCACTTATAAGAAAGTTTTTACTAATATTGAGTGCCTATCATATTAGGACTAATTTCACAATTGAAGCAAATTACCATACTGTTTGTAGGACTCTCAAAATAAATATAAGTGAAGCATGAGAGAACAATAATTTCTATAAAAAACCACCACCGTGCTCTAAAAGATATAAGTGAAGCACTAGAGCAAAAACTATATAGCTCAAAAGATATAAGTGAAGCACATAGAGTATTCTAATAATTTTCGAATCATGTGTGTCTCTCTCAAAAGTGTAATCAGCGAGGATGATTGCGGTAAACTAAAAAGAAAAGACTCAAATCATACAAGACGCTCCAAGCAAAACACATATCATGTGGTGAATAAAAATATGCATCAAGTCAAGTTACCGATGGACGAAGACGAAAGAGGGGATGCCTTACGGGGCATCCCCAAGCTTAGGCTTTTGGTTGTCCTTGAATTTTACCTTGGGGTGCGTTGGGAATCCCCAAGATTAGGCTCTTGCCAATCCTTGTTCCATAATCCATCAAATCTTTACCCAAAACTTGAAAACTTCACAACACAAAACTCAACAGAAAATCTCATGAGCTCCGTTAGCGAAAGAAAACAAAACACCACTTCAAGGTACTGTATTGAACTCATTCTTTATTTATATTGGTGTTAAACCCACTGCATTCCAACTTCTCTATGGTTTATAAACTCTTTTACTAACCGTAGACTCATCAAAATAAGCAAACAACACGCGAAAAACAGAATCTGTCAAAAACAGAACAGTCTGTAGTAAACTGTATCTAACGCAAACTTCTGTAACTCAGACGAATCTACCAAAATAGGAAGACCTATATAATTTGTTAATTGATCTACTGCAATTGGAATCAGTATTTTATCACGTTCTGGTGATTTTAAACAATTGTTTTCGTGAGCAGAAAGTTTCTGACTTTTTCAGCAAGATCAAATAACTATCATCCAAGAAGATCCTATAGGTTTTACTTGGCACAAACACTAATTAAAACATAAAAAAAATCTAAACAGAGTCCAGATCAAATATTTATTCCTAAACATGAGCAAAAAGCAAAGAAACAAAAATAAAATTGGGTTGCCTCCTAACAAGCGCTATCGTTTAACGCCCCTAGCTACGCATAAAAGCAAGGATAGATCTAGGTATTGCCATAATAATGGTAAGGCAAATCATGAAAACTCCTTTCGTATTCTCTACGTTCAGAAGCAAGTTTCCTTTGTGGCAAGCAAAAGTAATCAAAGGGGTTAAATTTAATAGGACAAAAGACCCCAAGATCAAGCTCGGGAGGTATGGGTTCCTCCCTTGGCCCCTTATATTGCACAACCAATTCATCATTACAAGCGTTCTTTTGACAAAAAGTCACGAGTCTTTGCTCAAGAGAAAAACCTAACCCATTATTCTGAAAATAGCAAAGTCATCATTAAGTTCGGAAATTCTATCAACTAGAACATCGGTAGGAACCTTTTTTCTAAGGGTTTCATTACAAGCAACATGATCCAAAGATTGTAAACGCATTATGTATTCTTGATTAAAAAGGATAGCTTCTATGGGAGGATGACCAGCATCCACCCTATAATGCGCAAAAATTTCTTTAGCTTCTTTCATTATAAATCTGAACTCATGAGCCAAAAATATAGTAGCGGCACGCTTAATAGAAGAGTGCTCAATATTAGAAAATTCTAGGAAGATTCTTTGTATGCAAGGATGCATATGAAGAAATTCCCTTTCAAGTTCAACTACGAGCAAGGATATTGCGTCTGCAAGACTACTAGTTCTATGAAGAATAGAACCACTCATAATGGGCAAAGCACTGGCACAAGTAAAGAAATCTTGAATAACTCCCTTCCCAATAATATTACCACTACCGACTCGAAACTTTTTTGTATGCAAGATAGTTGGTTCCTCAGGAGGATCATTGAAAGCATCAAAATTTTCCATGCTATCATTATCGCTCTTATCAACGATAACCTCCTCAGATTCAGACATAACAGCAGCAAACTCAAGGAACACGAGAAAAGAGGGAACATAAAAAGAGGGCGAATAAAACGGCAAGGGTGAAGTGGGGGAGAGGAAAACGAGAGGCAAATGGCAAATAATGTAATGCGAGGGATAAGAGTTTGTGATGGGTACTTGGTATGTCTTGACTTGTGTGTAGACTCCCCGGCAACGGCGCCAGAAATCCTTCTTGCTACCTCTTGAGCACTGCGTTGGTTTTCCCTTGAAGAGGAAAGGGTGATGCAGTAAAGTAGCATAAGTATTTCCCTCAGTTTTTGAGAACCAAGGTATCAATCCAGTAGGAGACCACGCTCAAGTCCCACGCACCTACACAAACAAATAAGAACCTTGCAACCAACGTGATAAAGGGGGTGTCAATCCCTTCACAGCCACTTGCAAAAGTGAGATCTGATAGAGATGATAAGATAATATTTTTGGTATTTTTATGATAAAGATTAAAAGTAAAGATTGCAAAATAAACGGAGATAGAAATAACGGTAGATTAATATGATAGAGAATAAACCCGGGGGCCATAGGTTTCACTAGTGGCTTCTCTCAAGAGCATAAGTATTACGGTGGGTAAACGAATTACTGTCGAGCAATTGATAGAACTGAGCATAGTTATGAGAGTATCTAGGTATGATCATGTATATAGGCATCACGTCCGTGACAAGTAGACCAACTCCTGCCTGCATCTACTACTATTACTCCACACATCGACCGCTATCCAGCATGCATCTAGAGTATTAAGTTCATAAGAACAGAGTAATGCTTTAAGCAAGATGACATGATGTGGAGGGATAAACTCATGCAATATGATATGAACCACATCTTTTTATCCTCGATGGCAAAAATACAATACGTGTCATTTCCCCTACTGTCACTGGGATCGAGCACCGCAAGATTGAACCCAAAGCTAAGCACTTCTCCCATTGCAAGAAAGATCAATCTAGTAGGCCAAACCAAACTGATAATTCGAAGAGACTTGCAAAGATAACCAATCATACATAAAAGAATTCAGAGGAGATTCAAATATTGTTCATAGATAATCTAGATCATAAACCCACAATTCATCGGATCTCGACAAACACACCGCAAAAGAAGATTACATCGAATGGATCTCCAAGAGAATCGAGGAGAACTTTGTATTGAGATCCAAAGAGAGAGAAGAAGCCATCTAGCTAACAACTATGGACCCGAAGGTCTGAACTAAACTACTCACACATCATCGGAGAGGCTATGGTGTTGATGTAGAAGCCCTCCGTGATCAATGCCCCCTCCGGCGGTGTCGGCGTTCTGGGAACGGGGGTCCCCAGACTTGCCTGCCTGCAGCCCACGGCATGGCTCTGCGCGTGGGCCCGTACGTCCCATCTTCATCAACAAGGCATTCAAGACCCTCGCGAGGCGGACGACACAAGACCTCCTCAGGAGCGTCCTCACCAGGTTGGCTCGCGATGAGCGGAGAGATCAAGGTAGGGCAAACCTCACGAGGTCCTCGTGACGTGAGCCATGACAATCGAGACCAGACGGGCGACAGCGCGTGCAGCGTCCTTGTTTCCCCTTTGGTGCTAAGGAAGCAAGCGTAGTCGCGGAGTACCGAGGCATCAAGCAAAGGTTTCCATATCAGTGCAACGAGACCAAGACCAGCAGGACGGCAAGACGGAGGTCACCATGGAGCACAAGGCAGCGTCACCACCAGAGCCTTTTGCAGGCGAAGACTACTTTTGTTAGGATAAGTTGTACTAGCTGTCCCCTTTCAAATTGGCCGTTGTTGGCTCCCTTCCCACTCAATATTTGGGAAGAGGACCAGGGCCTATATAAGTAGAACTAGCCACCACAGTAGGAGGGATCGATTCCATCTTCCATCCTCTCACCCGCAAGCTCACAGAGCACAAGAACACCTCAACCTCAGGAGGTTGTTCTTCCCTTTGTACTATTCATCATCAACCCAAGAGGCAATCCACCACATCCACACTGGAGTAGGGTATTACACCACAACGGTGGCCCGAACCAGTATAAATCTTGTGTCTTTTGTGTTGTGAGTTCGTCAAGTTGGTCCACAAGATCTTAGCAAATGTAGGACGTGGATCGATAGGGAGGAAAGAACTTCGCGCGCACCCCAGAGTTCGAACCTTAAGGGTTTTGCCAGAACCCGTGATCCGACATTTGGCGCGCCAGGTAGGGGTGCGCCGAAGCTTCCTTTCCGTCGCTCCGCGTCCAGTTGCTCCGTCGTTTCCATGGAGGACGCTCGCCGTGCTCGTGCTGAGCGCGGGGCTGCCCTCGCTACCCGCGTCGCTCAGACGGCTCCCATCTGCGGGCCACCTCGTCGTTCCCCGTCGCCTGCCGCCAATGCCGCTACCGGCCCGGCGGGGAACGAGCAGCAAGCGTCCTCGCTGCACCCCTCGTTGCGGCGGGACGGCCGCACCGCCACCCCATCGCCGACTCCCGCAGGTTCATCGTCCCACGCTCGTCACGCTCCCATGGATGCGTGGGCCGCGCTCCTCATGGCGCACGAGCTCCTGCGCTACCGCCCGGTCGATTACCTCTATGAGGACTGGCTCGACCGCATCGCCGAGCTTGTCTGTGCCGCAGGGGGCTCCCCTGCGCCGTCCCTCTCTCCGCCTCGCCCTCCGCCAGTTACAGGCGACGTAGCTCACGGAGCACCTCCTCCACCTCTGCCCCAAGACGGCGCCAAGGCGTGCGCCTCCACGACGCGACCCGCCGCACCCGGCGCCCGTGCGTGAAGAAAGAAGCTGTCAAGAAGTCCCTCGACCACAAGAGAACGCTCCGCCACTCCTCGCACCGCCGCGCCAGGATCGTCTGCCGCGGTCGGGACCCGCGCAGCTTGCCGAAGCGGCGCGTGGGCGTCAAGACCAAGCTCCGCCTCCAAGACGGGCCCCGGCGACCACGGCCGGCTGCAGCGCCTTCACTCCCGAGCTGCGTAGCGTCGCCTGGCCGGGCAAGTTCAAGCCAGATCTGCCTCCTTGCTACGACGGCACCCCCGACCCCGCGGAGTTCCTGCAGCTCTACGAGCTGAGCATCGAGGTGGCCAACGGCGACGAGAAAGTCATGGCGAACTGGTTCCCTATGGCGCTCAAAGACGCCGCCCGTTCGTGGCTCCTGAACATGCCTCCAGGCTCGATCTCCTCCTGGGACGAGATGCGCGACCGCTTCGTCGCCAACCTCCAGGGCACTCGCGACCGCCCACCGGCCGTGGGAGACCTGTGTCGCGTCAAGCAACAACCAGGAGAGACCCTCCAGAAGTACATCCAGCGCTTCAACAACGTTCGTCTCAAGATCCCCAAGGTGACGGACGAGGCCATCATCTCCGCGTTCTCTGATGGCGTCTACGACGTCAAGATGAAGGAGGAGCTCGCTATCCACGAGGAGCTGTGCACATCTCAGGAGTTGTTCAACCCGGCGATCAAGTGCGCAAGAGCTGAGGAAGGGCACCTCTCCCTCGTTGAGCTGCCGGCTGCGGACCCGGAGGAGAAGAAAACTAAGGCCAAGGACGTGAAGCGCAAGGGAGCAGCCGTGCTCGCGGCGGAGCCGAACACCAAGCGAGGCAGAGATCAGCCCGAGTCATCCAAGAGCAGCCGACCGTTCTGCGCCTTCCACAACCTGCATACCCACAACACCAGCGACTGTCAAGAGCTCAGAGCCATTCGGGAAGGACGCTTCGGTCGACGCCCCGAGCGCAGTGACTGGGGCTACGGCCGAGGAGGAGGACGTGGTGGCAGACGTTGGGACGACCGTGGCCCGCGCCAGGAGTGACGCGGCCGGCCTCGTGAGGATTGCTGGCAGGATCAGCCTCGCGAGGGCGCCTGGAGGGATCAGCCTCGTGAGGACCGTCCTCAAGGCAACGCTGGCCTTCCTCCGCTGCCGCCACCACCAAGAAGGAATGACGACCATCATCAGGATGAGGGTTCTAGGGGCTTCCAGGAGCCGCGTACTATCGCCTGCATCTTTGGTGGAGCTCAGGCCCCAGCCTCGCAGCGTATCTTCAAACAGTTTGCTCGTGAAGTGAATGCAGTCCTCCCCAAGCTTGAGGCCACACGCCCGCTCAGGTGGTCCAAGTGCGCCATCACCTTCAGTTCGGCAGATCAGCTCAAGTGCGCGGCCACCGCTGGCGTCCTCCCGATGCTTTGCTGCCCAGTCATCAGCAATGTGCAAGTCACCAAGACCCTCATCGACGGCGGCGCAGGGCTCAACGCCCTGTCCGTCGACACGTTCGACAACCTCCAAGTGCCATATGATCAGCTTCAGCCTACCAAGCCTTTCTCAGGAGTGACCGACGGCTCCACCACACCGATAGGGCAGGTCCGCCTCCCTGTCACCTTCGGAGAACGAACTACCGCACCGAGCTCATCGACTTCGATGTCGCGCACATCCGCCTGCCGTACAAAGCCATCCTCGGGTATCCAGCCCTGGCCAAGTTTATGGCAGTGACCTATCATGGCTGCAATGTCCTCAAGATGCCGGGAAGCGGCGGAATCATCATGGTCCCATGTGAAGAAAGAGATGCGGTGTGCTCCCTTGAGCGCGCCTTTCAAGCTGCAGCAATCGACGACACCGACAGCAAGAGCGAGTGCCCTCCTGAGGCCACCACCAAGAAGAAGAAGCAGCTGTGCCGTGCAGGACCTCAGGAGGGTGGCGTCGCGGCTGGAACCTCATCAGGATCAGCTTCCGCACCAGGGGCGCCTCCCTCCGCCGCATAGGAAGGAGTGCCCAGTGCCCTTCTCGGGCAGGGCTCGGGGGCTCTCTCCTGGAGGGCCTCGGACCTTGCCAAAATCACGAGGGAGGCGCTCGTGCACCACTTGGAGGCGTGCTTTGCGGCACGTTTCCCTCAGGAGAACACAGGGCGAAGAGCGCCCACCGCTCAGGAGTTCATCACCAAGACTACTCAGGAACTACAAGACGCAAGGGCCATGCGCGGCGACCGCCGCTCGCGAAGCGCAGCTCCCCATCCAGGCGAGGATGCTGGGTTGCGCGTCTGCATCGACGTCCCAGGGCTCAACATGGCCGCCTCTCAGGAGCTTTTCTGGCCTTCGCGCGTGGGACGCTGATACGTCCATTTTGCATCATGCTTTTATATCGATATTTATTGCATTATGGGCTGTTATTACACATTATGTCGCAATACTTATGCCTATTTTAAAAGTAGTTGCACCTGTTAAAGTTGAAGAAAAGACTATCACTTATAATGATCCTATTGTTCCTACTGCTTATGTTGAGAAACCACCTTTCCCTATTAGAATAAAAGATCATGCTAAAGCTTCAACTGTAGTCAACAAAAGTAATATTAGGACACACAAACCTCCTGAGCAAGTTAAAGTTGAACCTAATATTGCTATGGTTAAAGATCTCTTGGCTGATAATATTGATGGGCATGTTATTTATTTCTGCAATGAAACTGCTAGAATTGCTAAACCTTGTGCTAAAGATAATTAAACATAGACCTGTGGTAGGCATGCCTGTTATTTCTGTTAAAATAGGAGATCATTGTTATCATGGCTTGTGTGATATGGGTGCTAGTGCTAGTGTAATACCTATTGACTTATACAAAGAAATTATGCATGATATTGCACCTGCTGAGTTAGAAGATATTGATGTCACAATTAAACTTGCCAATAGAGATACTATTTCACCAATTGGGATTGTTAGAGATGTTGAAGTCTTGTGTGGGAAAACTAAATATCCTACTGATTTTCTTGTTCTTGGTTCCCCACAAGATAGTTTTTGTCCCATTATATTTGGTAGACCCTTCTTAAACACTGTTAATGCTAGGATAGACTGCGAAAAAGATGTTGTTACTATTGGTCTAGGTGATATGTCTCATGAGTTTAACTTTTCTAAATTTCGTAGACAACGCCGTGAAGAGGAATTGCCTAGTAAAGATGAAATTATTGGTCTTGCTTCTATTGCCGTACCTCCTAGTGATCCTTTAGAACAATATTTGCTAGACCATGAAAATGATATGTTTATGAATGAAAGAAGGGAAATAGATGAAGTGTTCTTTAAACAGGGACCTATTCTGAAACACAACTTGCCTGTTGAAATCCTAGGGGATCCTCCTCCACCCAAGGGTGACCCCGTGTTTGAGCTTAAACCATTACCTGATACTCTTAAATATGCTTACCTTGATGAAAAGAAGATATATCCTGTTATTATTAGTGCTAACCTTTCAGAGAAGGAGGAAGAAAAATTATTGAAAACTCTGAAGAAGCACCGTGCTTGTAACACCCCAAAAATTTGACCTTGTTTTATTAATTAAAATTTTGCCAGGAAATTAGATTTTTATTTTTCTGGATTTCTCCTTTGATTTCAGAACCCCTCTTCTCTTTAATATTGTGGGTTCTTACCTCAAGTGGAAACTTTTCAAAAGTATTATTGGACTTGTATGCCCTCTTTATAAAAACAATTCTTTATAAGTGGATTTATTTGCATAATTGTTTTTCATGAGCTTTATTCTTTTAAAATGATCTTTCATAAATTTGGAGCCTCTTCTGCACTGCAACCATTTGATAAATGTTTTTAAAATTTTCACCAAAATTTGGGGATGTCATGTGAGGTTTCCACATTACTTTTATGCAAAAATATCCTTTGGTCATTGGAGATTTTGAGCTCTACATCAATTTTTCAGATCTGGGCCAGTAGGTATTTTTGCACTACAACCTATTTAAATATTCTTCTAAAAATTCTTCCAAGTGTTTGGGGATGTCAGTGGATGTTCATAATTCAACTTCATGCAAAAACCCAGTGTTGTTCTTTGAAAAATTTGAGTGAATCATCCTCATCTTCATTCTGCTCCAGTTTGGTGATTTGTACTGCAACCCTATTTTATTTTTGCTCTAGTGCCCTTGAGCTTTTTCCTACTTATAGTCCTCCCTACCAAACTCTTAAGTCCAGGAGTTTGGACCCATTGGAGTATTTTTGGTGCATGCAATGATAGCCTTTAGTTTCTGCCCAAAACTGGTTTTCTCAAAAACTTGCACTAACAAATTTCTGTTTTTGCCAAACTAACCTTACCACCTTCTTTAGCTCCTAAAGAGACTAGGATCTGGGGAGTTTGGCCACCCCAAGAGTTGCCCAGATGCCCATGGCATTCTGTCGAACACCCTGTGTGCAGGAACAGTTTTGGCATGATTTCTAGTTTGCATTGTGAGCTTGAGCCCCTGACCCATCCAGCATGTCCACTAACCTCCTAGCTATCCCTAACCCTGGCCTGTTAACTACCAGCATCACCCAAGCCCTCTAGCACGCGCTGGCTTTTCGTCGAACACCTGGTGTGCGTGCTCTGGGCGCGGCCAGAGCGCGCGTTTTGCACGTGCGTGCGCACGGGTCGCCGCGTCGCACCCCTGGCCCTTGCTCGCCTGCAGAGCCACGCCCTGCCCTCGCCCACTCACCAGTACCCTCCAAGACTCCCTGGCGCCCTACAGCGCCGCCGTCAGGGCTCCCTTGGCGGCACGCCGGCGTCGGCAGCGGGCTCTGCCGTGGACGGCGCCGCCCAAGCCACCCGCGCATGCCAGCTGCCCCCTGGGAACAGGCCGAGCCTATCCACAAGCCCGTCGGCACGCGCTCGTCGCCGCCACGTAGTCCTGCAGCTACAGAGCGGTGGTCGCCGGCGTTCCTATCCACGGCCGCCGCGGGATCGACCTCGAGCGCCTATATAAGGGGACCCCGAGCTCAACCTAGCACTCAGGCAACCTCATTCTAACCCCCTAGTGCCCCCATCACCCAGCAATCGACGTCGGGAAGCTTTCTTCCCCGTCTCCGGCCAGTTCGGTCGCCGCCTCAATCCAGTGCAGTGCGCCGCAACCGGACCCTCCCCCGCCCATCCAACGGCCACCAACCGTCTCCCCATAGTCTTGCAGAGCTGCCTAGCGCCTCAGCCTCGACCAAGGACCACCATAGCCCGAAGCCCCCTTTGCTCCCGAACCACCGTCCGCCGCGGAGCTCGCCGCCGGTGACTTCCTCCGTCCCCACCTGCCTAGCGCCCACCGGGAGGACCCTAGACTGGCGGATCCATCCCTACCCTTGGGGCCCCGTGGGGAGCTGCCGTTCGTCGACGGCGATCGCCGGAGTCCCGCCCCGTTCGGGCAGAGAGAAAGGAGGGAGAGGGAGACCAGTCAAACCTGGCCAGTGGGCCCCCTGGACCCACTGTCAGTGACCCGCCCGCCCGTCCACTCTGGTTAAGTGATGGCGCAAAATCCCGAGTACGTCTCCTTTGCTTCGAAAGCGTATTCTCCCCCAAAGCGTTCTCTTTTTCTGATTTTATTAAAACAGAACTTTGACTAATCTTTGACTGGCTATATCTTTTAAAATAAAACTCCAAATGAGTTGATTCTTTTTCCTACCTCTTTCAAATTTCATCTAGTTTATTTTAAGATTTATTTCAAAAACGTTTGGGACAACTTTTTGTACTGTTTTTGAAATATGTGTTATTTGAATATTTTCTCAAAATAGGATTTTTGGAGAAAAAGGCAACCTTCAAAAAGTGCACCCCCACATGCATACACTTGAAGGCAAGCATTCTGAACCCTGGCATAATATTTTTGGATGTTATTGATACGGTTACAACATCACCTTGACTTGGAGCATACGCTATTTTATGTGATGATAAGATCATACGCACGGGTGCGCAAAATGGAAATTTCCTTGCTGTTATAAATGGATATGCTGATGGTATTCATCCTCGTAAGTTTCTCATGCATACCGGAAGGAAGCCGGGAAAGTCGCGGTCTTGGGTAGACACGAGCTTGTCCCTAGTCCCTCGTCGGGACGAGTATGTCCGGTATGGCAAGGTGAGGCTTGACGAGTGGTGAGTTTATCGGTTAATGGAAATATTTTTGGTTATGCTAATCATACAGGAAATACTCGAACCTCCTGAGTCGGCCGTAGATCGAGTCTTGTTCCAGTAACCCCCATTCTTGCTTCGTACTACCACTTGTCCCTGCCATAGGTAGGGTGCGGTTCAGTAAGTTGTCAACCCCTTTCTAGCACACACCGTACAGAGAGGCCGTGATGAGGGTCCCATGGCCATGGATTAAAGCCAGTCATCCGGTCCAGGGACATGGGTGTTTCGGTTGTAGCCGAAGGGGTAGCTCCCCTAGTTTGCGCGCGGTATAAATTTTGTGACCCCATGCTACGTCGAGGTTGTAGCCTCCCCACTTAGATTTTCGCTTGACAGGTGTCGTGGGTGATTCCAGACACCGGTAAGTTAAGCTGGTGTGTGCAGGTCAGGCGTGTTTTCAATTAAAAGACCGTAGGCGGAATTAGTCCCGATGGACTAAAGAAATCCGTTACCCGTGGGTAAAGAGTACACCCTCTGCAGAGTTTATACATCTATTCGAATAGCCGTGTCCATCACGACCGGTTTTTCAATAAAATAATTATTGAGAGACCAATCCCTTTTACGGACCAGTAAGGAAGAATTCCTTCTCACTGGTAGACAATGTCTTGGTCACAGAAGAAAAATACCAGGAGTACTAAATATAATACAAGGTTGAGCGGAGACTGCCCAACAATTTATTACATGCACGCCGATAAAACAAGACGGCGGATAGGGTGGCATACTACTAACTCACGATAATAACGGTGGTGGAAATATCACCGCGAAGCGAGTGATATGACTCCTGAAGACTACACCTCTTCAAGCATCGGAGTGAGGCTCGAGGAGACTTATTGCGGGTGGCGGAAGCGTATACAATACAAGTGACCAATCTCCGGGATCGCGCAGGACTGACTGGGACTCCTCTAGGCGTCGGACGCGCTATCAAACTCTTCATCCAAGAGATCGCCTTCATCAACATCTGGCCAAATCAACAAGCCAGGTGAGTACTATGAAAGTACTCGCAAGACAGTTCGGACATAAGATATAACAAATGTAAACATGAAGCATATGAACAATTTATCCAGTGCGTTCAGACATAGAGATAATAAATACTGGGGTGCCAAGCGAGGGTCTGAATGACGCCTCGAGCGGAAACTGCAGAATAGTAGTACGGGTGCCAAACGAGTGTCTGAAAGACTCCTCGAGAGGAAACTGCGAGAATAATAATACTAGTGCCAAACGAGTGTCTGAAAGACTCCTCGAGAGGAAACTACGAGAATAATAATAATGGTGCCAAACGAGTGTCTGAAAGACTCCTCGAGAGGAAACTGCGAGAATAATAATAATGGTGCCAAATGAGTGTCTGAAAGACTCCTCGAGAGGAAACTGCGAGAATAATAATAATGCCACAGTCGGACGTCTGAGCGACATCACATAAAGGGCTTATAACAGAAAATAAAAGACGAACATGCCATAGTCGGACGTCTGAGCGACATCACATAAAGGGCTTACATTTAAAGTAAGAAACAAAGACATGCCGCAGTCGGACGTCTGAGCGACGTCACATAAAGGGCTTGTATTGCAGTTCAATAATTTAATAGTTCGGGAGCATAAATTATCACAAGTACGAGACGAATAAAAAAAGGCAGTCCATCCATAGGAATAATAATTAAACTGGATTTACCACTAGAGCTTGTTCACCGGGGACAAGTTTTCCACGCTGATAGATATGGATATACTGATTTCACTACTTGATCATGGATACGATGATTTGGAAGGAATTGACTCTGCAGAGTTTGTACTTAACCACAGCCAACGGATTTCAGTAGTCACGGGGACTAGTTCCGTCTATGGTGTTTTAGAAGAAACACGTCTAACCAGTACACACCCAATTCAACCTTCCGAAGCCAGGGACCACCCTCGGCAACGTTCAAGAAAAACCTTGAGACGGGGAGGCTACAACCTCGCGTAGCATGGGATCAAATTTCTATACGCGCGCTCTAAGGGGGTGCCCCCCCTCTCGGTCCCAACCGGAAACACCCATGCCCCCTGACCGGATGACTGGCTTTAATCCTGGGCCAAGGTACCATCATCCCGGCCTCTCTGTTTGGTGTGTACACGGAAAGAGGTTACCAACTTACTAAACCGCATCCTGGCAAATGAAACATGTGGTAGCACGGAAGGGGGAAAGGACGATAACGTGACTCCGTCCACGTTAACGTCGGAGAAAGTCGGACGACGCAAGGCTGGTATGCTACAACAGTACCACCTTGCTGCCCTTCATGTCACCACATGATTAGGCCATCTCTCATCAGAGATCATCGCAACTTTGGAACATGCGGGGAAAAGGACGATAACGTGACTCCGTCCACGTTAACGTCGGAGAAAGTCGGATGACGCAAGGCTGGTATGCTACAACAGTACCACCTTGCTGCCCTTCATGTCACCACATGATTAGGCCATCTCTCATCAGAGATCATCACGACTTTGGAACATGCGGGTAGTTGCTTTACAAGCAACGAGGTATTTACCGACACTCATATGCCACGCACAAAACTTTCAAGCAGACATGCAAACACCTGTCATATCAAATGTTCAAAACATGCTTGCCTGGTTCGGAGAAGTCGGAGTCTAGCTCGGCGAAGTTCGCGGCTCCGTCACCTCTTCCGGAACCTACGGCAATCACGAAAAACGGGTACTACGTGAAAATCAACGCGCGCACAGAAACTTCTCCAAATATTTTTCAAATAAATCCCATAAAAAACTAGACAAAATTTGAAGATTGTCAGAAAAAGAATCACTCAAAAATCCCTTTTTATTAAAAAGTTGTAAAGGTTTCTGTCCAGGGACTTATCTGTAATGAAACAGAAAAGTTCCAGGGTTTAAACTGAGAAACCAGAAAACGCTTCGGGAAGAAATGCGCTAGCTAAAGGAAGAAAACGTGTTTTGCCCGAAGGCGCCAACAGAAAACGGTTCGCGAAAGAATAGAGCAGAGGCTGACATGCGGGGTCCACATGTCAGGTTTGAAAAGCTCGTCGGCGCCCGAAGACTGCGGTGGACGCCGGCGTCGAACCACGGCGAGTTAGGAGGATCGGAGGGTACCAAGAGCTTCAGCGTGTTCTTCCGCGTCGGTGGGTGGTGGACTCGACCAACGGGGAGCACCACGTCGACGGCGACACTATCTCCGGCGGACGGCGGCTCGGGTGATGGTGGGGAACTCCGGTGGAGGGCTGCAAACTACGAATTGAAGCGCGGGTCAGGAGGAGGGATGTAAAGTGAAGCTACTGGCAAGAGAAGGGAGGCGGAGGTGCACACACGGGGGCGAATCGAGCTGGGTTCCGTGGCGGGTCGCGGCGGCCGGAGTCGAGGAAGGAGACCTCCTCGGGGCTCTTCTAGTATCTAGGCGTGCTCTAGGTGGAGTGCAGGGATGGTGGGTGCTCGAGTTGAAGCTCGGGGCCTCTATTTATAGGCGGATCGACGGGGTGGCCGTGAACGGAGAATCTCCGGCGAGCGATTACGGCGATGCAGTGGATTGGCAGGAGGTTTGAGTGGCCGGGCAGCATCAGTGGAGGTTACTGGAGTCATTCCACGGCTAAACGGAGTTGGTCTTGGCGTAATGGCGTCGGTCCATGGTGAGGTGACCGCACGGGCTCGACGGCGGCAGAGAGCGCGCTCCGCGCCCTGCAGTTCCCGACAAGAGCGGCAGCGCGTTCGGGGGAGTGGAAGGCCAAGCGGCGAGCTCCGGTGGCTTGGGCGGCGCTGGGTGGCGCCGTCAGCGCCGTGCCTCCCGCTGGCGGCCGCAAAGCCGCTGCTGGCGTCGGTCACGGGGCGGCGCACCTTCTGCTGCTCGTCGCCGACGTCCGCAAGGTGCCAGGCGTTCGTGCGGTGCAGGAACAAGGGGGAGGGGACGAGGAGCAAGGCGACACAGCTGCACTGGCGAGATCGACAACCATCTCTGAAGAAAACGACAGTAAGCCACTGAACTGTTCTCTGAACTTTCTGAACCTGATTTTGACAATGCACTGCAGGTGTTCGACAGAATGATTAGGCAATGAGATAAATTTTTCTGGAGCTGTAACTTGGTGAAGTGACCACTCAATGCACCCAGAGGCTGCCTGATTTTACTTGGAATTTTTGGAGAAGGATTTGAATGAATTTCACCAAATTTGACAAACCTGGTCCAAACTTGCAGCAAGTGTAGTTTGAAAATTTTGAACTGAAGACCAGTGTATCTTCATGGATCTTGGTTGAGGGTTCAAAGGACTAGGAGGGGAAAAAGGTTTGGGGGCAAAAATCAAGACAGAAATTGGAGTTCCTTTGTAAATCACCAATGGATAGAATAGGAGACAGAAATTTATTTGAATGAGATTTAAATGGAAAATGAACATAGGGGAGGTTCAACTTGCTGGATTAGATGCCAATCATGATCCAAAGATGAGGGGAGGGTTAGGGGAGAGTATTTGCACTAAGGCCATGGCAAGAGGGAAATGTTGAAAGTGGTAGAGGATTATCCAAAAGCCATAGTGCAAATTTCAAAGAGATTTTCAAAAGGCATTTTCCCAAGTGAAAAGTATTTTGTCTTGAGTCCAGATGAAAAGCAAGAACCTCCAAGACCAATAGACAGATCTTGGGTGAATCCAAATCAAACTTTTGCCATAAAAATATATTTGAAAGGGAGAGTTCTTTTGAAAAAAATAAATTTGAAATCACCTCCCTCAAGTCAATTAAAAATCTTTTGAAAAATCCAAATAAAAACTTGGGTGTTACAGTCCATGGTTAAGGACTACAGTCTGGGATGGGTCAAGTGTCGGTCTTAGTGTCGATCTTCGGAGGAAAAAACTGTTAAACCAGAACTTGGATCATGACTTGTGACTTGTGACGATTATGATTACTATTATTATGGACTAACCATTGACATTATTTGAATTATTGAGTATCCCTGGGACGGTTCTACCTCTTGGATACCCACTGCAACTATTCTATTATAAGCCCTTTATGTGGTGTCGCATAGACGCCCGACTGTGGCATGCCTGCTATTTTTTTCTTTATATTATAAGCCCTTTATGTGGTGTCGCTCAGACGCCCGACTGCGGCATGCTTGTTATTTAATTATCCTCTATAAGCCCTTTATGCGGTGTCGCTCGGACGCCCGACTGCGGCATGCTTGTTATTTAATTATTCTTTGTAAGCCCTTTATGTGGTGTCGCTCAGACGCCCGACTGCGGCATCGTTAATTTATTTGCACCCTTTCGAGGAGTCATTTCAGACACTCGATCAGTGCATTCTTTTTCTTTATTGCATATTCATATTTTACCCGCATGCGTACATCATGGATTTCGTATATGGCGTGACAGACGTTATGGTCATAGAATATTTCGGAGCATGATTACCCCCTTGTTATATTATACCCGTGTTCGAAATGTTTGCGAGTACATTCAAACGTACTCACTGGCTTGTCCCTGGCTATTGTCTTGGCCAGATTTCTTGCGTGGAAAAGAGCGTTACGACGACGGCCCCGGAACCTACGCAGTGTTGACAGCAGCCTCGCGAAGATAGGAGTTATCCTGGTCAGCTGTTCTTGTGGGAAATGGAGTCCCATAGACGCAGATGAACCACAAACCGCTTCCGCCATCAACCACTAGAAACCAAGTGTTGTACTCCTAGGCCACAATGGTCTTGTACTACATATTTTGTATGTTGCTTGGAATTTCTGTATCAAGTTGGTGCCTCATCAGCTAACACTAATCCTGGGGCTGGTGAGCGCAAGGGCCATTTTCTGGAAAATTAATATCCCGAAAATCCGGTCCTGACAGTGCTGCTATTGGATATACTCTTGATGATCTTAAGGGCATTAGTCCCACTCTATGTCAACACAAAATAAATTTGGAGAAAGATGCCAAACCAGTTATTGATCACCAACGATGGCTGAATCCTAAGATGAAAGAAGTGATAAGAAAAGAAATACTAAAGCTCCTTGAGGCAGGTATAATCTATCCCGTTTCTGATAGTCAGTGGGTAAGTCCTGTCCATTGTGTTCCTAAGAAGGGTTGTATTACTGTCGTTCCTGATGATAAAGATGAATTGATTCCGCAAAGAATTATTACAGGTTATAGGATGGTAATTGATTTCCGCAAATTAAATAAGGCTACTAAAAAAGATCATTACCCCTTACCTTTTATTGATCAAATGCTAGAAAGATTATCCAAACATACACATTTTTGCTTTCTAGATGGTTATTCTGGTTACTCTCAAATACCTGTGTCAGCAGATGATCAAGCTAAGACCACTTTTACTTGCCCTTTCGGTACTTTTGCTTATAGACGTATGCCTTTTGGTTTATGTAATGCACCTGTTACCTTTCAAAGATGCATGATGGCTATATTCTCTGATTTTTGTGAAAAGATTTGTGAGGTTTTCATGGACGATTTCTTCGTCTATGGATCCTCTTTTAAAGATTGCTTAAGCAACCTTGATCGAGTTTTGCAGAGATGTGAAGAAACTAACCTTGTCTTGAATTGGGAGAAGTGCCACTTTATGGTTAATGAAGGTATTGTCTTAGGGCATAAAATTTCTGAAAGAGGTATTGAAGTTGATAAGGCTAAAGTTGATGCTATTGAAAAGATGCCGTGTCCCAAGGACATCAAAAGTATAAGAAGTTTCCTTGGTCATGCCGGCTTTTTTTAGGAGGTTCATTAAGGACTTCTCAAAAATTTCTCGGCCTCTGACTAATTTATTACAAAAAGATATACCATTCGTCTTTGATGATGATTGTGTAGAAGCATTTGAAATACTTAAGAAAGCATTAATTTCTGCACCTATTGTTCAGCCACCTGATTGGAATTTACCCTTTGAAATTATGTGTGATGCTAGTGATTATGTTGTAGGTGCTGTTCTAGGGCAAAGAGTTGATAAGAAATTAAATGTTATTCAATATGCTAGTAAAACTCTAGACAGTGCCCAGAGAAATTATGCTACTACTGAAAAATAATTCCTAGGAGTTGTATTTGCTTGTGATAAGTTTAGACCTTATATTGTTGATTCTAGAGTAACTATTCACACTGATCATGCTGCTATTAAATATCTTATGGAAAAGAAAGATGCTAAACCTAGGCTTATTAGATGGGTTCTCTTGCTACAAGAATTTGATTTGCATATTATTGATAGAAAGGGAGCTGAGAACCCCGTTGCAGACAACTTGTCTAGGTTAGAAAATGTGCTTGATGACCCACTACCTATTGATGATAGCTTTCCTGATGAACAATTAAATGTCATAAATGCTGCTCGTACTACTCCATGGTATGCTGATTATGCTAATTACATTGTTGCTAAATTTATACCACCTAGTTTCACATACCAGCAAAAGAAAAAGTTTTTCTATGATTTGAGACATTACTTTTGGGATGACCCACATCTTTATAAAGAAGGAGTAGATGGTGTTATTAGACGTTGTGTACCTGAGCATGAACAGGAACAGATCCTACGCAAGTGTCACTCCGAGGCTTATGGAGGACATCACGCTGCAGACAGAACTGCACATAAGGTATTGCAATCCGGTTTTTATTGGCCTACTCTCTTCAAGGATGCCCGTAAGTTTGTCCTATCTTGTGATGAATGTCAAAGAATTGGTAATATTAGTAGACATCAAGAAATGCCTATGAATTATTCACTTGTTATTGAACCATTTGATGTTTGGGGCTTTGATTATATGGGATCGTTTCCTGCCTCTAATGGGTATACACATATTTTAGTTGCTGTTGATTATGTTACTAAGTAGGTAGAAGCTATTCCAACTAGTAGTGTTGATCATAACACCTCTGTTAAGATGCTTAAAGAAGTTATTTTTCCGAGGTTTGGAGTCCCTAGATATTTAATGACTGATGGTGGTTCACATTTTATTCATGGTGCTTTCCGTAAAATGCTTGCTAAGTATGATGTTAATCATAGAATTGCATCTCCTTATCACCCACAGTCTAGTGGTCAAGTAGAATTGAGTAATAGAGAACTCAAATTAATTTTGCAAAAGACTGTTAATAGATCTAGAAAGAATTGGTCCAAGAAACTTGATGATGCATTATGGGCCTATAGAACTGCATATAAAAATCCTATGGGTATGTCTCCGTATAAAATGGTTTATGGAAAAGCATGTCACTTACCTCTCGAACTAGAACATAAGGCTTATTGGGCTATTAAAGAGCTCAATTATGATTTCAAACTTGCCGGTGAGAAGAGGTTATTTGACATTAGCTCACTTGATGAATGGAGAACCCAAGCCTATGAGAATGCCAAGTTGTTTAAAGAAAAAGTTAAAAGATGGCATGAAAAAAAGGATACAAAAGCGTGAGTTTAATGTAGGTGATTATGTATTGCTATACAACTCTCGCTTAAGATTTTTTGCAGGAAAACTTCTCTCTTAATGGGAAGGTCCTTATGTTATCGAGGAGGTCTATCGTTCTGGTGCCATAAAAATCAACAACTTCGAGGGCACAAATCCGAAGGTGGTGAACGGTCAAAGAATCAAACATTATATTTCAGGTAATCCTATAAATGTTGAAACCGATGTTATTGAAACCGTAACCCCGGAGGAATACATAAGGGACACTTTCCAGAACATTTCAGATTCCGAAAAGGAATAGGTATGTGGTACGGTAAGTAAACCGACTCCAAAACAGTTCTAATGACAATTTTTCCCCATTTTGGAATAATTAGAAAAATAGAAAAATAAGAAGCAGTCCGGGAAGGACACGAGGGCTCCACGAGGGTGGAGGGCGCGCCCTACCCCCCTGGGCGTGCCCCCTGCCTCGTGGGCACCTCGTGCGCTCTCCGGACTCCGTTTTCTTGCACGATACGTATTTTGGTCGGTAAAAATTCATTATATAATCTCCCGAAGGTTTTGACTCCTGTATCACACAATTGTCCTCTGTTCTTGTTTCGAGCTGTTTTCTGTCAGGGTTGTCAAGGCCAGGCATCATGTCGTCCCCCTCCTCCAACAATGGTGACAACGATGCTTGGCTAATGAAGATAGAGCTGAAGAGGGAAGAACCCGTGGAGATCAACAAGGATGAAGGGATCAAGAAGGCCACGGAGGACCAAGTTCCGGCAGCAGAAGACACCCTTCAACTTGATCACAATCTTCTTACCCCAACTGAGATCGAAGCCTTTAAGATGATTGAGTTAGCTCGTATACAAAACAAGTATCTCACACGTGAAAATATTTTGTTGAAGGAGCATATCATCGCACTCAAGGGCATTATCCGCAATTTGGAGGATCCCTTACGCTCGATGTGCGATTACCCATCATCAACAACTCCACCACCTTCCTCACCAACAAAGGAGATATAATCACATGGGTATGGGCACTCCCCCTGGCAACTGCCAAGCTTGGGGGAGGTGCCCCGGTATCGTATCACCATCACACTCCTATCTTTACAGGTTTTTCTTAGTTCGATCCTTTTAGTAATATCTTGATCTAGTAGAATAAAAGTTTTAGTATGATTTAGTTTTGAGTTTTGCCTTATGATCCCTCTATGTAATCGAGTCTGCAAGCTATATAATAAAGATTAGTGTTGAGTCAAGGGCTTGATTATTTGCCATCATCTTGAGTGAATAAAAGAAAAGAAAAAGAATAAAAAGAAACAAAGAGATCATATTGATCTTACGGAGAGTAATGACTTCACATAGAAAGAGTATGATGATTAAAAATTGTTGAGAGTTGACAAACATAGCTTTGGTCATCGTTGCAATTAATAGGAAGTAATAAAGAAAGAGAGGTTTCACACATAAATACACTATCTTGGACATCTTTTATGATTGGGAGCACTCATTAAAATATGACATGCTAAAGAGTTGATGTTGGACAAGGAAGACAACGTAATGGGTTATGTTTTCTTATATCTGAGATAAAGTATATTGTCATGGATCATCTAACATGTTGAGCTTGCCTTTCCCCCTCATGCTAGCCAAATTATTTGCACCAATTAGAGATACTACTTGTGCTTCCAAATATCCTTAAACCCAGTTTCACCATGAGAGTCCACCATATCTACCTATGGATTGAGTAAGATCCTTCAAGTAAGTTGTCATCGGTGCAAGCAATAAAAATTGCTCTCTAAATATTTATGATTGATTGGTGTGGAGGAAATAAGCTTTATACGATCTTGTGATGTGGAAGAAATAAAAGCGACGGACTGCAAAATAAAGGTCCATATCACAAGTGGCAATATAAAGTGACGTTCTTTCGCATTAAGATTTTGCGCATCCAACCCTGAAAGCGCATGGCAACCTCTGCTTCCCTCTGCGAAGGTCCTATCTTTTATTATTACCTTCTACCTTATGCAAGAGTCATGGTGATCTTCACCTTTCCTTTTTACTTTTTATCCTTTGGCAAGCACAGTGTGTTGGAAAGATCCTGATACATATATCTAATTGGATGTAAGTTAGCATGAACTATTATTGTTGACATTACCCTTGAGGTAAAAGGTTGGGAGGCGAAACTATAAGCCCCTATCTTTCACTGTGTCCGATTAAAACTCCGTAACCACAAGTATTGCGTGAGTGTTAGCAATTGTGAAATACTAAATGATAGTTGAGTATGTGGACTTGCTGAAAAGCTCTGACATAGACTCTTTCTGATGTTATGATAAATTGCAATTGCTTCAATGACTGAGATTATACTTTGTTGGTTCTCAATAAAGTTTCTGATTCATACTTTGCATTGTGAATAGATTATTACTTGAGCATAAGAATTCATATGACAATACCCATATATGTTGCTGTTATGAGAATGATCATGATGCCCTCATGTCCGTATTTTATTTTATCGACACCTCTACCTCTAAACATGTGGACATATTTATCGTTATCGGCTTTCGCTTGAGGACAAGCGAGGTCTAAGCTTGAGGGAGTTGATACGTTCATTTTGCATCATGCTTTTATATCGATATTTATTGCATTATGGGCTGTTATTACACATTATGTCGCAATACTTATGCCTATTCTCTCTTATTTTACAAGGTTTACATAAGGAGGGAGAATGCCGGCAGCTGGAATTCTGGGCTGGAAAAGGAGCAAATATTAGAGACCTATTCTGCACAACTCCAAAAGTCATGAAACTCCACGAAAGTTGTTTTTGGAAATAATAAAAAATACTGAGCGGAAGAAATACCAAAGGGGGCCCACACCCTGGCCACGAGGGTGGGGGGCGCGCCCTACCCCCCTGGGCGCGCCCCCTGCCTCGTGGGCCCCCTGTTGGCCCTCCGGTGCCCATCTTATGCTATATGAAGTCTTTTGTCCGAAGAAAAATCATAAGCAAGCTTTCGGGATGAGACTCCGCCGCCACGAGGCGGAACCTTGGCGGAACCAATCTAGGGCTCTGGCGGAGCTGTTCTGCCGGGGACACTTCCCTCCGGGAGGGGGAAATCATCGCCATCGTCATCACCAACGCTCCTCTCATCGGGAGAGGGCCAATCTCCATCAACATCTTCACCAGCACCATCTCCTCTCAAACCCTAGTTCATCTCTTGTATCTAATTCTTGTCTCTAAGTCAAGGATTGGTACCTGTAGGTTGCTAGTAGTGTTGATTACTCCTTGTAGTTGATGCTAGTTGGTTTATTTTGTGGAAGATCATATGTTCAGATCCTATATGCATATTAATACCCCTCTGATTATGAACATGAATATGCTTTGTGAGTAGTTACGTTTGTTCCTGGGGACATGGGAGAAGTCTTGCTATCAGTAGTCATGTGAATTTGGTATTCGTTTGATATTTTGATGAGATGTATTTGTCTCTCCTCTAGTGGTCTTATGTGAACGTCGACTACATGACACTTCACCATTATTTGGGCCTAGAGGAAGGCATTGGCAAGTAATAAGTAGATGATGGGTTGCTAGAGTGACAGAAGCTTAAACCCTAGTTTATGCGTTGCTTCGTAAGGGGCTGATTTGGATCCATATGTTTCATGCTATGGTTAGGTTTACCTTAATACTTCTTTTGTAGTTGCGGATGCTTGCAATAGGGGTTAATCATAAGTGGGAGGCTTGTTCAAGTAAGAACAGCACCCAAGCACCGGTCCACCCACATATCAAATTATCAAAGTACCGAACGCGAATCATATGAACATGATGAAAACTAGCTTGACGATAATTCCCATGTGTCCTCGGTAGCGCTTTTCTCTATATAAGAGTTTGTCCAGACTTGTCCTTTGCTACAAAAAGGATTAGGCCATCTTGTTACACTTTATTTACTTTTGTTACTTGTTGCTCGTTACAAATTATCTTATCACAAAACTATCTGTTACCTATTATTTCAGTGCTTGCAGAGAATACCTTGCTGAAAACCGCTTATCATTTCCTTCTGCTCCTCGTTGGGTTCGACACTCTTACTTATTGAAAGGACTACGATAGATCCCCTAAACTTGTGGGTCATCAGACGCTGTGAGGGCCCACCGCACAGCTACGTTCGCATGCCTTTTGGCCTGCCGAGCGTGTCGTCCGCTTATCAGCGCAACTTGCGGCGCATCCTGGCTGCTCAGGAGGCCAGGCACCACGCTGCCCTGGCAAAGATGGAGACGGTCCTCAGGGAACCACCTGGACCCCCAGAGCCTCCCGAGGCTCAGGGCCCTAGTGGCTCGTGAGGAGCGACCCCTCCACCGCGTACCTTCAGCTGCTCCGACATCCCTTCATCAACAGAACCAAGTGACACTTTCCAAGTTTATTTAGCCGGGAGCGCCCCTCGGGCTGCCTCATTCCCAGGCCACGTGGGTCCGTCCCTGTGCCATGTATCCCTTTTTCTTATGTCTTTAGCTTACCTTGCTGGGGGCGCCCCTCGGGCTACATCATCCCCAAGCCGCTCGGGCCTGACCCAGCGGCGTGTATCTTCCCTGCTTTTACCTAAGCCAGTTTGCTTCCTATGCTTAACCTATCTATGACTATCACCTGCTCGACTCTCACCTCCCATGGGGGCTACTCACACTGGCATGGCGCTTGTGCACGGGTCCGTCCTTGCAACGTCGACAAATCTGAGCGGTCGAGCTCTGGCTCGCGGCGCACCCCGCGCACGTCACCTCACCAGGCCCTCAGTTCCTTCGTCTCCTCGCGAGCTACCGGGCGGACTGACAACCATAATGGCAAACCGTGTTTCTCCTTGTGCTGACTCGCAGGAATCTCATGAGAATGACAGCAGGCGGCACCACGAGCTCCCTCTTCTCCCACGCAATCCGCTTGCGCGTTAAAAGGGGGGCTCCTGAGCATCGCGACTCAGGAGCTCTTACTGGCTCTCCAGCCTTCACCCCTGGTCTTGACCACGGCACGCGACCTGGCATACCAGTGGCGGCTGAGCTCGCTCGAGGGCCAGGACCTGAGGACGTAGAGCATAAAGGAGGGCGTGGAGAAGAGGGGAAGGCTCGCATGGGTCTGGCCTAGCTACACATTAACACGGCACATCGCGAGGAGTCGACTCCGGACCGCACAGATAAGTCTCGCGCTCAGACCGGCTAATCGTTGGAGCCTAGGAGTCACGCTCGCCGCAGCCCTGTTGCGGCAACGTCGCCTCCCTTTCCTACCTTACCACGGCTGCTTGAGCGCTAAAGGGGACCTCCTGAGCATCGCGCCTTAGGGGCTCTTACTGGACCTCGGGCCGCTCACCTCCTGGCCTTGACCACGGCACACGACCTGGCATACCAGCGACGGCTGCAGCCTGCCTGGGGACCGGGACCTGTCAGTGTAGAGTGACAAGCCGTCGCGAGGTTGGAAAGGGGAGACCGAGCCTAAACAGGACATGCATTCGCAATTTCTCATAACAAGGATAGTATCGACAAAAGACGTTACATATCCTTTACACACCCCCACGGGGTACTTCTGGATTCCTCACAGGGAAGCAAGGACGAGAACCTAGGAGAATCCTATCTACACCCTCCCGGGGCCGACGCCATCATCAACAGTGGGCCGCGGGAGGCCGGCGCCAACCCCATCCAGATCAGCGATGGCGGCGGCTAGACGTCGTGGCTCTGCTCCGAGCGTGGCGAGAGCTCGGGGGCACGTAGCTATCGTCGCTCATCTCCGGAGTCTCATAGAGCTCAGGAGAACCGCTGGACACCCAAGAGTCGCTGCTGCTGGAGGAGCCGCAGGCCGGGCGCGCACCGTCCTAGCGCACCCCTTCAGGGCAGCACTCCAAGCGGCGGCCTTCCGCATCGAAGACCTTGAAGAACAGCGTGGAGGCGCCGTCATAGTTGAAGTGGATCGCGAGGGCGCCCTCAGCGCGGCAAACCCGCGCAACCTCACCCCAGCCGCAGGTCATGAAGATCTTGCCGGAGGAGACCACCTCAACCTCTGCTCCGGTCACCGGAGCGTCGCAGTCGGCATGCTGCAACCAGAGCTCAAGGGGCCCCCTCGGTGGCATCGCATCGGAGAAGAACCACGGGAGGCGTATCCATGAGCGCAGAGGCATCGGCGCCCATAGCACGAGCTCCCGCGAGGAATCCGTGGCGTGGATTCTAGGGGCAACGGCGCGTGTCACCACGGCGCGGGCGGCGCCGCTCGCCGTTTCCCCCTCCTGAGCCCCCGGCTTGAGTATACAAGGGCAGCGGATACCCTGGAGGCGGCCGTTCGCACCAGGGCCTCGTCACCTCCGCCCTCACGACAACGTCGCGGTGGTGGACCGGCCTCTTCTTCGGCGGGAGCGCCCTGGATCATCGTGGGGAGCCTTTCCTTTCTCTTCAGCGGAGAACCTTCGGATTGGCGCCATCGGAGTTGCTACTAGCAGACGGGCAAGGAGGAAGAAGCAAGCGGACTGCAAAGAGATGGGCGACGGGGGCTCTGCCCCCCTCCCCATTTATAGCGAGAGAAGGCCAACCGATGCCTCCCACGATCACAGGTAATGATGGCTCTCCCTTGCATGTTGTAGGAACTTGTCAAGTCAGGCAGTTGCCGAGGCAGCGTGGGGAAGCGGACGCCCACGTCCAATCAACCACCATGCGTCGACCAAGGCGCAGGCTTTTGGGGCCTGCGGCGCTCCGCACTTGACCTTTGGATTCGCCTCGAAGCCAAGCCCGAGCACGCCTTGGGCCCGGGGCCTACTGTCGGCGTTCTGGGAACGAGGGTCCCCAGACTTGCCTGCCTGCGGCCCACGGCTGGGTATGCGCGTGGGCCCGTACGGCCCATCTTCATCAACAAGGCATTCAAGACCCTCGCAAGGGGCCAAGCCTCGCGAGGCGGACGACACAAGACCTCCTCAGGAGCGGCCTCACAAGGTTGGCTCGCGAGGAGCAAAGAGATCAAGGCAGGGCAAACCTCGCGAGGTCCTCGTGACATGAGCCATGACGATCGAGACCAGACGGGCGCCAGGCGGGCGCCAGCGCGCGCAGCGTCCTTGTTTCCCCTTTGGTGCTAAGGAAGCAAGCGCAGTCGCGGAGTATCGAGGCATCGAGCAAAGGTTTCCATATCAGTGCAACGAGACCAAGACCAGCAGGACGGCAAGACGGAGGTCACCATGGAGCCCAAGGCAGCGTCACCACCAGAGCTTTTGCAGGCGAAGACTACTTTTGTCAGGATAAGCTATACTAGCTGTCCCCTTTCAAATTGGACGTTGTTGGCTCCCTTCCCGCTCAATATTTGGGAAGAGGACCAGGGCCTATATAAGTAGAACTAGCCACCACAGTAGGAGGGATCGATTCCATCTTCCATCCTCTCACCCACAAGCTCACAGAGCACAAGAACACCTCAATCTCAGGAGGCCGTTCTTCCCTTTGTACTGTTCATCATCAGCCCAAGAGGCAATCCACCACCACCACACTAGAGTAGGGTATTACACCATAACGGTGGCCCGAACCAGTATAAATCTTGTGTCTTTTGTGTTGTGAGTTCGTCGAGTTAGTCCGCAAGATCTTAGCAAATCTAGGGCGTGGATCGGTAGGGAGGAAAGAACTTCGCGCGCATCCCAGAGTTCGAACCTTAAGGGTTTTGCCGGAACCCGTGGTCCGATAGGCGGAGCCCCGGAGAAGGCCCCAAGATGGGATCTCACGGGTACAGAGAATTGCGTCGGTGGAAATAGGGTTTTGGCTCCGTATATGATGTTTTCAGGGTATATGAGTATATATAGGCGAAAGAGGTCGGCCAGGAGAGCTACGAGGGGCCCACGAGGGTGGGGGCTCGCCCAGGGGGGCAAGCGCGCCTCCCTGCCTCGTGGCCTCGTCGTTGATTGCTTGACGTCCACTCCAAGTCCTCTGAATCACGTTTGTTCCGAAAATCACGCTCCCGAATGTTTCATTCCGTTTGGACTCCGTTTGATATCATTTTCTTTCGAAACACTGAAATAGGCAAAAAAACAGCAATTTGGGCTGGGCCTCCGGCTAATAGGTTAGTCCCAAAAATCTTCTTTCCCTAATAATAAAGCACGGATTGACTTTGTCGGGCCGTCACATTACGCTTTTCCCGTGAATTTACGCTTTCATATCCATTAATCTATTCTATTAAGTGAAAGAAAAAACGATTCGACGGAGGCTCTCTCTTCCGCACGAGAACGAGAGACGCCTGGCGCTAGGGTTCCCTTCGCCGCCACGCCCCATCCCTCCGCTCCCGGCAACCCTCGCTACTCTCTCCCATCCCCTTGCAGTCGCCCTCGTAGTCCCCCGCCGTTGGTCAGGGCAGAGACAGCTTCTTTCGCGCGGCGAGGTGGAGCAGGGTCAACGCGGCGGCTCGAGCGGCTGGGGGCGGCACGGCTGATCGATGTAGAGCGGCGGGGGCGGCTGGATCGACGGTGGCGGCTGGATCTTGCAGAACGGCGCCGCTGGAGGTCAACGCGGCGGATTGAGCGGCTGGCGGCGGCGCGGCTGCTCGATGAGGATCGGCGGTGGCGGCTGGAGCTTTTAGAACGGCGGCGGCGGAGGCTGGAGCTTGTAGATCGGCGGGCCAACCTGAGCAACAGCTCCAAGGAGGACGCCACCAGGTGCCTGGTCTGGCTGGGGGACCTCATCGACGCCAAGAAGTTGGGAGGCAGTGCTGCTGGCAGCGACACGCTGCACCTCCCTGTCGCCGGCGTGGCTACTGCAGGTACCACACAAATTAACCTTCCCCATAGTAATATTCGATCATTGTGAGTTTGCTGGAATTTGTACCACAAACATTGTCTGATAACATCAATCTGAATCTCTCAAGGCAGGAAGAAAGAGAGAAACATGATGAAAATTGTATTGCCGGTTTTAGCAGGCATGCTGGTGCTCACATGCTTATCCATTGTGATATGGGTTTGCAGGTCCAAAGACACAGTGTACTATGCTCATGCATATGTGACATAAACCAATTCTGCATTATGCTGCTCAGTGCTCGCAAATACTGCAAAATTACTAGGCCTAGGAGATTTGAGCATTTGTGAAGGTTTTGGGACACGAAGCCCCATTGAAGGTTTTGAATTTTCAAAGCTTCAAAGATGTTGCAGCTGTGACAAACAATTTTCTCACATCACATATGATTGGACAAGGTGGTTTTGGCAACGTCTAATGTCGCCGCCGTGGAGTTCACTGGAAGAAGAACATCGGTCGAGCATTCCAATGTCGCCTCCGCCAAGTTCGCCACCGAGCCATCCAATGTCGCCTCTGCTGAGTTCGCCGGAGGAAGAACATCCGCCGTCCGAACGTGCTACACCAGAGGTATGTATCAGTTTTCCCAAATTAGTCCAATGTTGTGGTATGTATCATCTTTTCCCAAATTAGTCCAACGTTGTGGTATGTATCAGCTTTTCCCAAATTAGGCCAACGTTGTTAGATATTGCTTCAATAAAAAACAATCTGTGAAACCTGGGCGTGTACTAATGTTTCCTGTACTTTTTTCTCTTTAACCTGAGCATCCAATCTATGTATGCCGGGTGTTGCCTGTACATTATATTACTCCATTGTTTGCCAGTCCCTGTTTGATTCCCTGTTTGCTCTCTGTTTGATTGAAATCCATGACCAAATAAGTTCATGAACAGTTTTCTGCTTGCTCCCTGTTTGACACAAGTCTTAAAGATTCATATTTAGTTAGATAGGTTCAGTGATTCAGAATAATATTTGAGAAGCTTCTCTGTTGGCTGGCATCCCTGATGGCAGTTGTAGAAATGTAGCTAAGGAAAGAGTGCCTCATAATTCATTGGATGTAGATCAATAGGGTGTAAAAGACTTTGAGTTTCTAGCTTTCATAAAATTTACACATGTACTCCCTCCGTCCCATAATGTAAGACCATTTTGCAAGCTTAACAGTATGTTGTGGTTGGTCCTTAAACTTGAACAATAAGTGTGTCAATTGAGGTTCAGGCCATATTTAATTAGCAACTAATTATCCTGTGGCGCTTCGGCACTAATGTATCCACAGTCTGACCATTGGATTGAATATTCATCAGAAGATTGTAGCCTTTCCTGATTCCATGCCCTTTTCAAGTGGAGTTGCAGAAATGCAGAGTATGAATGGGGAAACGATCATAGATGTCAACACCTACAGTATGATTTATCTTGATAGAGATGCACTGGATTCTCTAGTAGTTTTAATGTTTTTTTCTAGATAGCTCAAGTAATTAAGCTTCTGCAATTCATGAAAAACAAAAAGAAGGTGTCATGTCAGCTGCTGAAGCTAATCAAGTAACAAAAATAAAAGGGACCAGTAGTCAGGTTCCATTAACCAAATGTTTCACATCTATTAACCTGTATCTTGATTGAGATGCACTGGGTTCACAAGTAGTTTTAGTGTTTTTTCTAGATAGCTAACAAAAGGAAGGTGTTCTATCAGCTGATCAAGCTAATTAAGTAAAAAGAATTAAAGGGACCAGTAGTCAGGTTCCATTAACCAAATGCGTCACATCTATTAACCTGTACTCATAGTAGCCCACGTTGTTCAATATTGCTTGGAGATTTGCCCTTTTTTTACAAATCAAAATCAGTCTTTGTAACCTGGGCGTTCACTAAAGTTGTATGCATTTTTTCTGTTTAATCTGGGTGTCCAATCTCTGTAAGTTGGGCGTTGCTTGTATTTTATATTAGGCGTTACCTATACTTTATATTAGTCCAACGTTTGAGTCTGTGTTTAATTCTCTGTTTGCTCCCTATGGACAAATAAGTTATTTTTCTCCCAGTTTGATTCAAGTCTGAAATATGCATAGATGCTACACTTAAGTCAGTAAACGAACAAAAAACTAGGAATGATCTTTTAGTTAGTTTTGTGTCACCGAGTAAATCTGTGCTCGAGATTACAATTACTTTGAACAGAGAAATTAAGAAAAATATCTGGAATCATCATCACCCCTTAACCGATCCGGCGGCAGGATGTAAAAATCCAATCTACTTGGTGGAGACATACTGGCATGTGATGCCGTCCAACTAATAGTTGTTATATGCCTTCCATTGTGTTTGAATTTTTTCTCTTGCATTGCCTGGACTACCTGATAGAAGCTCCTTCAGCTAATATTATTACGATTGGAGCGGCAGGCATGTCCATATTCGGTGCTGCCAGCGGCAAGCAATACAGGGTAGGTTTTGTAAGTGCTAACATGGTAAATTAATAGGGATTATCTAATCTTTTTGTATTAAGGAGTTCTATACGTTTGCATCATGCAAATATTATTGTACTATTAATTAGTCTATACTGGAGAAGTCAAAGAGTATCATACTCAGGGTCAGTTACGTAGTTGGAATATTTGTAACCACACACTAACCTGAAAGTTAGGCACACTAATTAAGTTTGATTTTTTTAACAGAAGGATTTTATTAATATGGCATTAAGCACACTTTACAAATAGCAGCTCGAGTGGCTGAGCACTCATTGCTGATAGCTCATTACAGGTAGGACATCGTTCCAGATTAGTATCTAAACCTTGATCTGAATGTAGGCAAGTAGAGCTGAAAGGTTTATCTTGCACTTTGACAGCAAGTCTAGACTGATGGTGTGCCTTCAAATTCAGGCTCCTGTGCACTTTGAGTATTCTGCATGGATGAAATGTAGGCGTGGTCTGGATAGCAGCTAAGATTGGCCGGATAGCCCACGGACCTGCTTTAGTAACATCAGGTTCTACAACAGCTGAGGCAAGCACGGCAGAGTCTGTCAAAAACTTCGGATCCTACACATGTAGTTGAGCTGCAATCTTCACCGCCAACAGCAGTCCATAAGCTTCTCTACCTGCAGAGCTGATGCTACTGGTGGCCACACAGCAGAGATGTATACATGTTCGGTATGTTGCCCGTTAATTTGTAAGCAAACACCTATGTCCGCCTTTGCTACAGCTTGTCCTGGCTCCAACGACCAAGCTGCATCTGAGTATATTTGTGTACCTAAAAAATCTATTGTAGACTGAGAAGTAACAACACTAGAGAGCTTTAGCTGTTCTGGCTGACTGTGATCTCCCTTCCGAGTTGAATCGGGAACATGTAACTCCTTAATCAGTAAAATGTACAATGTACAATGCACAATATCAAACTGTTCTTATCTTTCTCATCTCCTCCCAATTCCACAATCATTTTTTGTTATTAATTTCACCACAACAGAATTATTGTAATAGTGTGCATCTTCGTGATTTTATATATTTTCCTGTGTGGTTACTCTGTTTAACAAAGTAATTTGCTTGATGCGCTTAGAAATATTACTGTTATATATGGTGTGTGACTTGCATGGTTTAATTTGGTACATTTTCGTTACTACTAAACTTAGACATATAGCAGGATCTTCCTAGGTAGTCAAATGCACAATGTATAAAAATTTGAAGGGCGAAATTAAAGGACAGTGGCATAAATCATAAACCTCGGTAACATCGGAAGGTGAAGATTCTGATGGAGAAATGAAAGAGAGGGGGCGAAATTAAAGGACAGTGGCATATTAAACCACAAACCACAATAAGATCATAAGGCAGGATCTTCCTAGGTAGTCAAATGTACAATGTATAAAAATTTGAAGGGCGAAATTAAAGGACAGTGGCATAAATCATAAACCTCGTAACATCGGAAGGTGAAGATTCTGATGGAGAAATGAAAGAGAGGGGGCGAAATTAAAGGACAGTGGCATATTAAACCACAAACCACAATAAGATCATAAGGAGAAGATGGAAGATAGAAGTGGCAACGCGAATGAGTCGCTTGGTGCATACGAGGATTTTGTTCTCCCGTTGCAACGCACGGGCTCTTTTGCTAGTAATATAAAAGTGTATAATAAAGCCCATTAAACATCCAAAACAGAATATATAATAGCATTGAACAATCAAAAATTATAGATACGTTGGAGACGTATCACCCTTCCCTTGTCCAATTCGCACTGCTAAGGGGGGGGCGGCCTGCCCTGGCTGCCCTCCTCTCTCTCCAATAAGGCCCATGGTGGCCCACTAGTTCCCCCGGGGGGTTTCGGTAACCCCTCCGGCACTCCGCTTTTACCCGAAACCATCCGGAACACTTCCGGTGTCCGAATAACATGGTCCAATATATCAATCTTTATGTCTCGACTATTTCGAGACTCCTCGTCACGTATGTGATCTCATCCGGGAATTCGAAAAAACTTCGGTCATCAAAACACATAACTCATATAATATAAATCGTCATCGAACGTTAAGCGTGCGGACCCTACGAGTTCGAGAACTACGTAGACATGACCGAGACACATCTCCGGTCAATAACCAATAGCGGAACCTGGATGCTCATATTGGCTCCTACATATTCTACGAAGATCTTTATCGGTCAAACCGCATAACAACATACGTTGTTCCCTTTGTCATTGGTATGTTACTTGCCCGAGATTCGATCGTCGGTATCATCATACCTAGTTCAATCTCGTTACCGGCAAGTCTCTGTACTCGTTTCGTAATACTTCATCCCGCAACTAACTCATTAGTCACATTGCTTGCAAGGCTTATAGTGATGAGCATTACCGAGAGGGCCCAGAGATACCTCTCTGAAACACGGAGTGACAAATCCTAATCTCGATCTATGACAACCCAACAAATACCTTCGGAGACACCTGTAGAGCATCTTTATAACACTACAAAAAAATACACTTCCGTGATGATACGTGTTTGTCATAGTAGGTCACGTTTTTTGTCATGCATGTACATCCATGACAAATTTATGACAGAATGAAGATAGTCATACCTGTGCTGTCGTAGAAGTGTTCCATGACATTACCAAAATTATCATCACGGAAGTGTCCACTTCCATGACGATAAATCGCGCGTCACAGAAGTGCTTTCGTCAAGGGTCACCAACACATGGCATCCATCGTAACGGAACGCCGTTAAGCTACCGGGTCCGGTTTTGGATCCGATAACCCGTTAACAGCCCGGACCAATGGGGATTTCCCACGTGTAAAATTCTGATTGGCTGACGGAAACACGTGTCAGCTCTGCGTTGGCACAGGTGTCACTCATCCAATGGGCGAGATGCGCCTATGATATGTTGACACGTGGACCGGCCCAAAAGTGGCCCATAAAGTTTAAATGGGCCGGCCCAACTAAAGGCCCACAAGATTTTGCGGTCCATAATGGGCCAGCCCAGCAAAAGGCCCACGAGATTTTGCGTATCATAATGGGCCGGCCCAGCTAAAGGCCCACGAGATTTTGCGGGCCATAATGGGCCGGCCCAGCTAAAGGCCCGCGAGATTTTGCGGACCATAATGGGCCGGCCCAGCTAAAGGCCCAACATTCTCAGTTAAGGCCCGTACGGCTAGTGTCAAATCGGCCCGTCAACGGCCTGTCCTAAACTTGTCATCATCGCGGCCCATGGTCACTTCTGGCCCGTTAACAGTCCGCTAAGTATATGGGCCGAATTACGGCCCGGTGTATTTCCGGCCTGTTAAAGGTCCTGCTTCATTTGGGCCCATTTACAGGCCATTGAAACTTTCGGCCCATAAACGACCGTGAAGGATTTGGGTCATATTCGGCCATGTCTGACATTCGGCCTGTTAGAGGCCCACTATAGATTTGGGCCACTTTCGGCCTGTTGTGATTTTCGGCCTGTTAACGTCGGACGAAATCCATGGGCCATATGTGGCCCAACGTCACATCGGGCCCATTAACGGCCCATATAAAAATGACGATAATCTAGCCCGACCGAACTTCCGGCCTGTTAAAGGCCCGTGTATTAGGTCGGCGCATTTACGGCCCGTCCGAATTTCGGCCTGTGAAAGATCCGCATCGTAAATGGGCCCAATCTCACTTTCGGTCTTTTAAAGGCCCATGTTTTTTATGGGCTCGAGATATTTACACCTGTAAACGGCCTATTGTTACTGAGGGCCCAAATTATGTTTAGGCCTGTTAAAGGCCCACTATGGGCACAGGCCTACCAGAAAAATATGAAATCTTATGCTGATTTAGGCCCAGATATTTTTAGTGGGCTACATGCAAATTTCGGCCCATAATCGTTTTTAGCCCAATTGGAATGGGCCCGACGAATGTTGGCATGTTGGGCTCCTACGAAGCTTTCGGCCGAATACATTACTAAGATAAACCTACACTATACAAAAATAGCGTCGTAATTATTGCAGCCTTTGGCAGCATCATAAATGTTGTATCACAACAAAAGGCCTGTTGGCATAAAGTTTACAGTCCTTGCAGATAAAAGCACCATCAGATGTATAGAAGCACAGATCATTTGACCTGAGTGCTAATGTTTCAGGCTGTAGAATCTGATGGAGCAGCACGATCTTCACCTTTTTTCCGCCATTGCTCTTGAACAACGAAGCGAATGTCTGATAGTCTGGTTTCAAAACCATTCATATCTTGACGACATTTGTCAACCACTATTCTTGTTTCCAAAACGACGTCCATTAGGGATTGGACTTGTGTCTGGAGCACAGATATATCACTCTGTCTAGCAGGAAGATTTTGTTCAGTAGGCGATTTGGACGAGGTTACCTTGACAACCAACCCAGAATTACGCAGGAAGGTGCTTTTTGCACTGTTAGTGGAGAGATACTGACGCACTGCAGCAAGAGGTGACATTGTGCCTGTGGTAGCCTCGTCACCTTCAGGTGGTTGTGGCTGTTCAATCATTTTTTCCATAGCTTCCTGAAAGTTTGAACTTGTAGATTAGTGTACCAGATAAGTTACTAATGAGACAAAAACAAACAAAGTAGGTTACACGTTTATACATAACTTATTTTGGTGAACTACTGTAATACATTAGCATGTATTGTAGTGCCAACTACATAATAAAATCACTTTCGGAACATATGTCCATGTAGCATGCCTACTGTATTGTCTATTTCCTCACATTCGTTGACATCTAAGGATAAAGAGACATGGTTTAAAGTAGGATGAACATAGTATGACATCATTCATATCATGGGCAAACAGATATAAAACAAACAGGCTATTTTATCATTGTGTGCGCACGTGAACATAACAACTAGAATACAGATCAAGACCAAAAGAATATCCTTCATCTCTTTTAAACCATGTAAGGTGAAATGATACGTTAAGACAACTGTGTATAAAAGTGAACAGAGTAACTGACATTGGCTGCAAACCAAGTAGTTAAATGAACACATCACAGTACCAATCAGTTCAAAGGCAGGAGGAGTAAGGACTTACAACAGCGGCTTGAACTGGTGTGCTCATGCCCTTCATCTTGCTGGTGTGGCAATCCTTGAAGATTTGCACTGCATTCGGTTCAGGTTCTTTTTGGTCCGCACAGGCTTTCCTCTGTATTTGGAACAAGTCAATATAGATACGATAATATGGCACAGAAAAAAGAAGGAAGTAGCAGCTATTTACAAGAGCCTCGCAGTGTGCAATATAGCTACGAGATCCTGTTGTCTGTTGGAATTTCACTTTAGAACGGTTGGTCTTGTTCTTCAAACAGTTAGCCTAGAAGAAGATACACTTGTAAGGCACATACATAAATACAAGTTCAATATGTGGTCTGATCAAATACATATAGCCTACCTGATACTTTGGATCAGACCAGTGTTTAACGAGGGCTGTCCAGTCTTCATCTGTAATATATTCCACTGGAGATGTTTGGGCGATTTCATTGTTAGCCTTGCCTTCAAAGTGAGATTTTCTAAGGTGGTACCGATACTGTCGCAGAGCAGACTGAAAAACATGAGTGCATGCTTGTTTAGTTGCATCATCTTTCGGATCCAACTTGAACCTCATCTGTTGAAAAAAGAATGTGAGTCTTATTAGGAGGAAGCTAGAAAGTATGGGACAGAGCAAGACAATATTACTAATTGCGATGAATAACATTACTTACGGATAAATGGTCAAGGAAGGTGTTAAACTGGGTATTGTCTTTCTCATTCCTGTACTGGATCCACGTTGGGAGGATACGTGCATGACACCTAACGGCAACGGCTGCCTCTGATACTAACTTGGCTGACTCTGTAGCATCACGTGGCCTTTTTAAACCTGCCTCAAAATGGATCTCCATTCTTCCTCCTTTAGATTTTGTTAATCTGTCAAGCATTATCCCTGATGTCTGTTTCCGCTTGCGTCGTGGTGCTAGTTCAACAACGAATATGGAAAGTGTTAGTGTACATCAAACTGTGAGAGTACATATAAAGGAGCATGCAACTGCAACTTGACTCGGTCAGGTACCGTCTTGGTGTTGATGCTCATGAGGTTCATCTGATCTTGCCAAGTCCTGTTGTGTCAGCAGTGCTTCGGAAGTAGTGTTAGGTGTGAAGGCAGCTTGGGAACTGGCCAGTTCCGGAGCAAACGAACGAGTAACTCGTTGAGATGCTGGTACAGTTGAAGCGGATGCTGCAGCTGGTGGAGCAGGTGATACTGTGTTTGTAGATTTAGCCGGTGGACTTGGACCTTCTACTGCACTATAAGTACCAGCAGAATCTGGACGGCAGATCCTTTTCCGTTTCACCCGACGAGTAACACCACTCCCTACTATATTATTTTCCTTGCTCTTTTTTGACTTTGCCATGTCAAGCCGTACCCACAACACAAAAGAATAAAATCGCTCTTCAGAACTCATTGATGCATGATACAGACAAGCAATACTTTGATGTAAGACAACCGTATGAGGATGGAATATGTAAGAAAAACAGGACGGCATGACATATTCACAGCTACGATGTGTAAACTAAGCAGAAGGATTTTCAAGAAAATAGAAGTAATGCAAGCTAGACACCATATGAAAGATGCAACCAATATTACTCTGCCAAGTTAAAAGTGTCTTGTCATAAGTGGCAATTCGAAAAATTAGAAGCAGTACAACGTAGAAATCAATGCAAGATGCAACCACTATCAAACTGCCATGTTAAAAGTGTCCAATCATGAGTGACTGATGCGGGATACACAACAGCAGTACTTTGATGTAAGAACATGGTATGATAGATAGATGCAGTGTATTCTAGACACAGAACGCCATGTCATATGCACATGTATAACGTATGAACTCAGCAGGTGCAATTTAATCAAAATAGAAGAAATACAGGCTAGACAACATATGCAACATGAAACCAATTATCACACTGTCAACTTAGAGCAAGCACCTGCGATGGTGGAGTACGGGAGATGAACTCATCATGTAGACTTGGGACTTCAACTTCATTAGCAGTAGCAGTGGCAAATCTAGAGAGTCTCTGTTTGCGTCGGTGCGGAGGACCACCAACATCCCCTAACTTACTCTTTTCCTTCCTATTTTCTGATATTGCCTTATGAAGTCAAAACCACAAGAAGATGAATAAAATTAGCTCTGCATAACTGGTTGATGCATGATACAGACGAACACTACTTTGATGTAAGGCAAGCGCAGGATAGGAGGATGGAATATATACAAAAAAAGACAGCGTTTCATATTCACACGTACGATAGGAGGATGGAATATGTATGAAAAAACAGTAAGCGGAAGGCATTTCAACAAAATTAGAAGAAATGAAAGCTAGGCACCATATGAACATGCAACCAATATCACTCTATCAGGTAAAAAGTGTCTCGTCGTAAGTGCCATTTCAAGAAATTAGAAGCAGTACAAGCTAGAAGACAATGCAAGATGCAACCTACATCACAGTCCCAAGTTAAATGTGTCTTATGGGTAAGTGATCGTTGCAGGTATAAGTTGTAAGCTACGCAGATGCAATTCAACATAATCAGAAGCAATACAAACTAGACATCATACGGAAAACGCAACCACATATAACAGTTCCAAGTTAGAGCAAGCACCTGTGATGGTGGAGTAGGGGAGATGTGCTCATCATGTACACTTATGTTCTAGAAACAGGAACACGTGTCATATTCACAGGCATTATGTGTAAAGTAAGCAGATGCAATTCAACAAAGTTAGAAGCAATACAAGCTAGACATCATACGCAAGATGCAACCACATATAATAGTGCCAAGTTAGAGCAAGCACCTGTGATGGTGGAGTAGGGGAGATGTGCTCATCATGTACACGTATGTTCTAGAAACAGGAACACGTGTCATATTCACAGGCATTATGTGTAAAGTAAGCAGATGCAATTCAAAAAAGTTAGAAGCAATACAAGCTAGACATCATACGCAACATGCAACCACATATAATAGTGCCAAGTTAGAGCAAGCACCTGTGATGGTGGAGTAGGGGAGATGTGCTCATCATCTACACAGCTACGTTGACTGTCTAGCCTTGCGTTGTCTTGCGAATCTTGTTGGGAGGATGGCGGAGTAGAATCTGTAGAGAACCTCCGTTTCAGTTGCTCGGAAGGACCACCATCATCCAATGCCTTGCCAATTTCCTTCAGCTTTATTGATTTTGCATTGTGAGGTCAAACCGACAAGAAAAAGGAATATAATTCGCTCTTCAGAACTCATTCATGCATGATACTGACGAACACTACTCTGATGAAAGGCAAAGTCATGATACGAGGATGGAATATGTACGAAAAAATGGACGGCTTGACATATTCACACCTATGATGTGGTAACTAAGCAGAAGGCACTTCAACAAATTAGAAGCACTGCAAACTAGACACCATATGAAAGGTGCAATCAATATCACTCTGCCAAGTTAAAACTGTCTCGTCATAGGTGGCGTTCATCAAACTAGAAGCAATACATGCTAGAAATCATATTCAAGACGCAAACCAATATCACACTGCCAACTTAAAGGTGTTCCATCATAAGTGACTGATGCAGGATACACAAGAAGAGTAGTTTCATGTAAGAACATGGTGTGATAGACAGATATAGTATGTACCAAAAACAGGAAAGCGTGTCATATTCACACGTATCATGTGTAAGCTAAGCAGATGCAGTTTACACTAATTAGGAGCAATACAAGCTAGACACCATATGCAACATGCAACCAGATATCACACTGCCAAGTTAGAGCAAGCACCTTGGATGGTGGAGTAGGGGAGCGGAGACTTGGACCTTGTAATGCACTATCAGTACAAGGAGAATCGGTACAGATGCTCCGTTTACGTTGCTGCAGAGGACCACCATCATCGCCTTCCTTACTCTTTTCCTTCCTCTTTCTTGATTTTGCCTTGTCAAGTCAAACCCACAAGAAAAAGGAATAAAATTTGCTCTTCAGAACTCATTGATGCATGATACTGACGAACACTACTCTGATGAAAGGCAAAGTCATGATACGAGGATGGAATATGTACGAAAAAATGGACGGCTTGACATATTCACACCTATGATGTGGTAACTAAGCAGAAGGCACTTCAACAAATTAGAAGCACTGCAAACTAGACACCATATGAAAGGTGCAATCAATATCACTCTGCCAAGTTAAAACTGTCTCGTCATAGGTGGCGTTCATCAAACTAGAAGCAATACATGCTAGAAATCATATTCAAGACGCAAACCAATATCACACTGCCAACTTAAAGGTGTTCCATCATAAGTGACTGATGCAGGATACACAAGAAGAGTAGTTTCATGTAAGAACATGGTGTGATAGACAGATATAGTATGTACCAAAAACAGGAAAGCGTGTCATATTCACACGTATCATGTGTAAGCTAAGCAGATGCAGTTTACACTAATTAGGAGCAATACAAGCTAGACACCATATGCAACATGCAACCAGATATCACACTGCCAAGTTAGAGCAAGCACCTTGGATGGTGGAGTAGGGGAGCGGAGACTTGGACCTTGTAATGCACTATCAGTACAAGGAGAATCGGTACAGATGCTCCGTTTACGTTGCTGCAGAGGACCACCATCATCGCCTTCCTTACTCTTTTCCTTCCTCTTTCTTGATTTTGCCTTGTCAAGTCAAACCCACAAGAAAAAGGAATAAAATTTGCTCTTCAGAACTCATTGATGCATGATACTGACGAACACTACTTTCATGTAAGGCAGCCGCATGATAGGAGGATGGAATATGTATGAAAACAGGACGGCGTGACATATTGACATGTATGATGTATAAAGTGTAAACTAAGCACAAGGTGCTTGAACTTGTTAGAATCAATGCAAGCTAGAAACCATATGAAAGATGAAACCAATATCACTCTGCCAAATTAAAAGGGTGCCCTAACAAATGTATTTGACCAAATTAGAAGCAATAGATGGCAACAGGCTAGAAATAATATGCAATATGCAACGAATAAAGGTGACTCATTGTAAGTGATTGATGCAGGATACAGAAGAGAGGTAGTTTCATGTAAGAACAAGGTTAACACATAGATGTAGTGTGTACCAAAAATAGGAAGGCATGTCATATTCACAGGTATAATGTGTAAACTAAGCAGATGCAATTTACCCTAATTAGAAGCATTACAAGCTAGACACCGTATGCAACATGCAACCACATATCACACTGCGAAGTTAGAGCAAGCACCTGTGATGGTGGTGTGGGGGAATTGCGGTCATGAACTAGAGAGCTACGTTGACTATCTTCATTTAGCCTTGCTGTTTCTTGAGAATCATGTGGGGAGGATGACACTGCACTCTTCAAACGAGTATGGCGTCTCACAGTAACCCACCCGGGTGACTGTCTCATCATAAGTGATTGACGAGGGATAAAAAAGAGCATTAGTTTGATGTACTAACATGGTTAATAGACATATGTAGTACTCCCTCCGTTCGGAATTACTTGTCACAAAAATGGATGTATCTACAACTAAAATACATCTAGATACATTCATTTCTTGGACGAGTAATTCCGAACGGAGGGAGTATGTATCAAAAACAGGAAGGCATGTCATTATCAAAGGTATAATGTGTAAAGTAAGCAGATGCAATTTAACCAAATTGGAAGCAATACAAGCTAGACACCATATGCAACATGCAACCACATTTGACAGCGCGAAGTTAAAGCAAGCACCTGGGATGGTTGTGTGTGGCAATTGAGATCATCAACTTCAGAGCTACGTTTACTGTCTCCAACTGCTGACACTGCATCCTTTAGAGCGCTGAAACGCTTAGTGCTTATCTTTGAATTACACTGGAGCGACTTCTGTCTTTTCTTTTCAGCATTCATCAACACTGCGCCAGAGTCTGAAATACCCATGCATAAAAAAACAATAGTGTGAGTATGGGTGAAGTGTGTACACAATTAGTACAGTGTAAAGGTAGCAGATAGCAGGTCGGTGAGAAATAAATGACGGGAGACATATGATAGCTCTGCAACATGCATGTGTCAGGACCCCGATTCCAAGTCACATCGATCTAGCCGGTAACACCTCATATCACTTTGCGGCCTCACGTACGGTATTCCCACGGGTGTCGCCTTACCATGGCCCGGGACCGTTTGCGCCTTTTGGCTCACGTATATGATAGTGTCGCTAGCATCCATATGATAGAGAACCCGGGTCGACATGACTAGTCGTGAACCCAAAGTGGCACTAACTTACGGGGACAGGCATACATGAATCAACATCGAGCATGTCGGTCAGCAGCGTGCGAATCCGGGCTGTAGCACTGGGCTAACAGGACTCCGGTGAACCGGGCTGTAGCAGGCTAGGCAGGACTCCGGATGTCACCGCGTGACATTTCCCTGAAGGGACAGACACAGGAACGAAGTGAATCACATGCCGGCCAGTCAAGTGTTCCGGAGCAGTAGTGCTGGGCTAGCAGGACTCCGGTGAACCGGGCTGTAGCGGACTACTATGGCTCATGGAAGCACAAGACTACATTTCCCCATAAGAGAGGCTACCAAGGATAAACAACTAGGTTGTCGGATCCCACACATACCAAGCATTTCAATCATACACACAATATGCTCGATATGTGTAAATACAACATGGCATCACAACAAAACTCTACGACTCAAAGTATTTATTCATTATGCTCTGAGGAGCGAGATATTACAAACATGGGTCTCATGACCCAACATTCAGAGCATACAAGTCAAAGCACATGCGGAAGCTTAACATGTCTGAGTACAGACATCTACAAATGAAAAAGGCTAAGAAGCCTGACTATCTACCAGATCCTGCCGAGGGCACAAGATCGTAGCTGGGGTATCAAGCTAAACGTCAAAGTCCACACGGAAGTACTAGCGAGACTTACGTCTCTCTCTGCAAAACATAAAATAGGCAAACGTGAGCACAAATGTACCCAGCAAGACTTACATCAGAACTATCTACATATGCATCGATATCAATAAAGGGGGTGGTGGAGTTTAACTGCAGTAAGCCAGCTTTGACTCAGTGGCTAACCTGAACTACGACTGCAAGTAACTCTTTTGAGGTGGCGCACACGAGTCCACATATTCACCATTCAATACACCACTATGGATCCGCTCCCGTCTACCTACGAGAACGCCATCCATAGCACTCACGCTTATCTTGCGAAATTTTAGAGTATCCACTTTCACTTGTCTACGAACTGTACAGGCAACCCAGAAGTCCTTTACCGCGGACACGGCTATTCGAATAGATCATTTATAACCCTGCAGGGGTGTACTTCTTCACACACGCTCTCTCCACTTACCACCATGTACACGTCGTGTATCTCGGCAACCTTCAAGCGGAAGCCTGGCGAGGGAGTCAGCCATGACCTGACTAACCACACAAGTCTCCAGTCCAGGATTATCGCCTATTCAGGTTCCATCCGCAAGGAAATCCGGCCGGGGTGTCCTCAACGGCCGATGTGTGCAGGGTTCCCGAGACACCAAACGGGCGCCCGGTACACTGTGCCACGTGCCTACCGCAACACAGCCCACCCATCGGGTCAGCGCTGCGCACGGCCCCCAGCATACTACAAACACTAGAAACTACTTGCAACTCCTGGACAGAGGACAAGGGCAGTTAATAAGTCGAGAGGGTCCATTGGTTTCGGGCCCAACGCGTGATAGTAGCTGATCATGGATCACAAACACAGAACTCAGTTCCTGAAGACGGCTTCAATGAGACAACCCACCATGTACTCCTACATGGCCTCTCACCTTTACCTTTACCAAATCGTGTTCACACACTTAGCTCACACACAGTAGGACATGTTCACACACCTCCAATTCATCCCCGATGAATCAGACCTGACTCAACTCTAAGAAGTAGCAGGCATGAAAAACAAGCATGAATGAGTAGGCACATCAGGTCTCAAACAACTCCTACTCATGCTAGTGGGTTTCATCTATTTACTGTGGCAATGACAGGTCATGCAGAGGAAAAGGGGTTCAACTACCGCAGCAAGTAACAGATGAATCATTGTTGTCCTAATGCAGTAAAAGAGAGCAAGAGCGAGAGAGTGGGATTGTATTGGAATGAACAAGGGGGTTTTGTTTGCCTGATGGAGTGGTAGTAGGATACTGCCCTTCAGTCGGATATTCGTGGGTATCCTCGGAGGCAGAACCTACCACGAAAGACACATCGGAACACAATCATCACATGGAAATATGCAACAATATGATGCATGCTATGACATGGCAATATGGGTGTGTTTTGGCTAATGCATTCTAAAACAGGTTGGTTTGAGTCCATTTGAATCAAAGATTCAAATGAAAGCCCATGATATGAAGTCATATTAATGCATTAGCTTGTTTCACTTAATAAGCAAGGTTAAAGTGTTCTGACATGCATGAAACCATTACATATGGAAAGATTGGATTTTTCTGATCAATTTTCATATATAAATCTTTGCATTTGGAGTTACAGATTAATTTCTATGAATTTTTGAAGTTTATAACATTTTCTGGAATTTCATGTATAAGAATAAATCCAGAAAAAGAGTTATTGTGTCAGCATTGCGTCAGGGTGACGTCAACAGTCAACGGAGACGGTCCAGGTCAACCCTGACCTGTGGGTCCCGTCTGTCAGTGGTTAACTAAACTAACTAAGTTTAGTTAGCGTTAAACTAACACTAACCTAGTTTAGTTAGTGGCCTGGGGCCCACACGTCAGTGAGAGAGAGGGGTCAAACCCCAGGGCAGATGAGGTCAAACCCCGCCGGTCAAAACGGTCAACCGGCCGGCGTTTAGCCACCGGCGACGACAACCGCGGCGGAGGGGCTCGGGAACGCGCTGTAGTCCACGGAATCGAGCGCCGTTTGGACCTACGGCTAGCTGGGGGCAGCGCGCATCTATTGGTGGTGGTGGGAGTTGCTGGGGTGGCCAGGAATGGCGGCGGCGACGAGCCGGGCGGCGGCCGGAGCTCGGAGGTGTGCGGATGCGGGGCCGCAGCTTGCAAGGAAGCTGGCTAGGGGTGGCGTTGGCCTCCTAGTTGCTCCAGGAGCATGCGGGGTGCACGGGTTCGAGCGGAGAAGCACGATCGCTGCAGGAACAACGGCCATGGCGGACGGCGGCTTCGGTCATGGCGGGGAACGACGCTACGGCACGGGAGCAAGCAAAAGGGGGGAGGGGAGACGCTCAAGGGCTCACCGCGAGTCAGTTGGGTAGGTCGGTTGGCTCGGGGACGCACTGGAGCCCGTGAATCGACGACGGCGAGGTGCGGCAGTAGGCGGCAAAGACGGCGATCCTGGCGATGCTGTCGACCTATCGGGCTCCCTTTAGTCGGTGAGGCGAAGCAGCGCGGTGAGGCGGAGCTTCTGGACTGGCTTTTAGGGCAAGGGGTGGCCGGTGGCTATGGGTACGGCGATAGGCGTCGGCGAGCTCGCTCGGTCTAGCTCGTGTTCTTGCGGGAGAGAGGGGAAAGTGGGCGAGGGTGAGAGGGTTGGGCACGCGGTGTGCGTGGCGTCGTCCGGGAGGTCCAGAGGGAGGCGGCAAGCAGGAGGTGGCCGGGGGCGCGTGCTTGCGCACGCGAGGCGCACGCCTCTGTCCTACTGTCCAAGGAGGAAGACGACAGGGAGGGCGCTGGTGGGCTGGGCCGCGACAGGTAGGTGGCCAGGTAACTTCTCTCTCTCTCTTCTAATTTATTTTCTATTTTCTATTTTTCTACAATTGTTTTCACTTAATTAAAATGCTAAGGCATTTTCAAAAACCCTGAAAATAATTGTGGGCTCTGTTTGGAATATTTCCAACAGCCCTCACTTAAGTTCGGAATTATTTGGACATTTAAAATATTATATAGCATTTAATTGTCGAAATTCAAATATGTATGAATTAACTCCAAAATCCAGAAATGTCCTAGAAATGTGTGCATCATTTTTGGAAGAAGTTTTCACCCATTCCAAAATTGATGAACTTTTCTAAAGGCCATTTTGGGTAGATGGAAAAGATTTAATTTGACCCTAGTTGTATTTCATTTGCTGCTAGGGTTTATCAGTCCCCATTTCAAGTTTAATTAAAACTTAGACATGATGCAACACAAGATGCTACTACCAGGCATTGCCAGAACTTGGGATGTGACAACATGGCACACTAAATTACTACAGGATTCTATGAAAATAACATTCGACTGAAAACAAATAGGTCAGTCAATTTTTTCTGCACCGTCCGATGTACAAAGAATGGGCAGATCGCCTTCATCTACCTCCAGCCAGTCAGTGTTGACGATCTTCCTCGAAACGGCAGCGACCACCGGCCCAGTCCCCTGCCTGCGCCCTCCCCTCGACCTCACCGCACCGCCGTGCTTGGCACCGCCCCCCGGCAATCCATTCAAGCCCCGCCGACCTCCAGATCGGGCGCAAGCAGCTCCTGCGCCCCACACCCCTATGATAGACACCGATGCGCCGCTTCCCCGGCGAACAGGCGGACCAGGTGCTCCGCGCGCCTAAGCGGGTGCTGCTTCTTTTAATTGCGGTTCAACTTGCCCTGAATTGAAATCCAGGCAGGCTATTGACCTCTAGCAAAGGTGAAATAGTAAAGGGAGGAAACCTTGTGCATTTGATATCACGAAGAACATGCAGTAAGAAGCGCTCAACTAGTTTCTTTCGTGGGATGAATACGGTGTGAGCAGAGACGTAAGGTTTGCACGAATAAGGGAAGAGGAGTACCTCTTTCTGCTGGCAGTGTTGTGTCCTCCTTCTGTTTTTCCAACGATCTTCTTGTGGTTCGCCGGAAACGAGAAGTTGTGGAGGACGGTGCAGCCTTGGACGAACCCATGGCCAAGTTGTTTAGTGTGGTCCGGTGGCCGTCTGTCAGCGGCGGGGAAGCAGATCTGAGGTGGTGAATGACGGCGTAGCGGGAACAGCTCCGGTGCGGTGGACGGTTGCGACAGTGGAGCGGCAGCAGTGAGGCGCAGGACGGCGTGGTCGGAGTGGTTCTGGTACGGCGCACGTCCGCGTCTGCGTCGTGGAGGCAGCTCTACCTCAGCTTCAGCTGCTAAGTCCTTGAGGGCGTTGCGGTTGCGGTTGTGTTGGACGACGACATCGGGGTACCGGCTCCGGCGTGATGGAGGAGGGCGGCGATGGATTGGGTGCTATGGGGTGGAGGACGGAGGAGGCTGGGGTTTCACGGCTGGTGGAGAGGGCGTTTTGGCGCCCACGGAGTATGAATGGGGAAACGGAGGGAGGCCGGGAACTAAGGGGGAACAATGTTTCGGTTTGGGACGCGCTTGTTTGGAAAACACTATTTCTCTCACATGCATATATACACACGCACGGTCTCTACTAGCCCTCTATACGCACATATATGTGCCTACGTGTCTCCCGCACGCACATTATCTTTAGGCCTCTCTCGCACACATTGCCCCCCCCCAGACACACCTCTCTCTTAGTAGTTGGCAGATATGATTCCATCATATCATTCGGTAGGATATCCCTGACTGTTAGGCTGGATGGTAATACGAGGCAAAGTTTTACCCTAGTTCGGACCCTTGCAGTTGAGGAAAAAGCCTACTCCTGGTATTGTATATTAGTGATAGGGGTGTGTACAAAGTACACGTGAATACCAGGCATTGTGCGTGTGTGTATACTATCGATGAACTAGCCCCCAAGCTTCTATAACATACTTGGGGCCTAGGGTTACAAATCATATAGAGTCGGCTTATCACCAGTGGGGATAGAGTCCTCCGCGACTCTGGTAGCTAGCTTCGTGTTGTACGCCGAGTCCTCCACATGGGTCGTATAACGTGTCTCGATCCAACCTATGTGGCGCTGGATGGAACCAACCCATGAGTCCTCATGTTGACCCACCACAACTAGAAATGATGTGCCCACCACACCACACACGCAATCGGCCACTAAGAAAATAAGCATATACAATAGTACAATGTTATACATGAAAGTTAATTGCATGGTGCCTCCAAAAATATTTGTTCTGCATTGTGAATGTTTATATATTCTCCTAAAATATTAGTCAACGGAAAGAGAAACGAAGGGCATATCTCTCCTTGTCTCCACCGGACATCCCCTCTTTCTACACCACTTTCACGTACGCACACAAACTATCTCTCGGCCCTCTAAAAGTATGCATGCCCACGACACACGCATGACGGTCACTGTATTTCAAGCTAAAGCACTATACGGTCACTGGAGTTCAGAATATGCTCATTACGGTCACCGTATACATTCTCGTGGTGATCATACGGTATCTAGCTCACGATACGTCTTCGTATTTTCTTGATGACACTGACGGACTTTGCATTTGATGCATGCTCCGTATTTTGTTGATGACACTTACGGTCATTGCATTTGAAGCGAAAGCACGATATGGTCACTGGACTTCAGAATAAGCTCATCACGGTCACCACATACATTTTGTCGTGCTAACCAACATGTGGTTGGATGGTTAGGAGGACAGTGGTTTCTCGACCCCACCAGGGTTAAAGTCCCGGTGCTCGCATTTATCCTGGGTTAATTTCAGTATTTTTCGGCGATGTGCGTTCAGTGGGAGGAGACGTTCCAATCGACTACGAGGCACCTATGGTGACTAAGTAAAATCTCAAGATCATATGCTGGCCCACTCTCTCGAAGGTGCTCATAGGGGTAGGGTCTGCGTGTGTGTGTGTGCTTATAGCGGTGAGTGCTTGCGCGTATATATGAGCCCTTGCGTCTGTACCGCAAGATGCGCCCGGGATGAAGAGGGAAGGAAGTACCCCGGCAAAGACGCCGGTGCGGAAACCGACTCTACCGACGAAGACGCTGCCACCTCGACGAAGAAGGGCCGGCGTCGCAACAGGAAACGCAAGGGCAAGGCCGTACTTGCCGTCGAGGGGTCTGACGACACCGGCGCTGCCAAGAAGGTCAAGGCAGACGGCCCCGGCAAGGAGATTGCCGGGTGTGCCGCCTGCCGGCCTTAGCAGCTGCCGACAAGCTAGGGAGCTCCGGCAAGCAATACTGCCAGATCCATCGCACCAAGGGCCACGACCTCCAGAACTGCCGACAAGTCGAGCTGCTTGCTGAGAAGCAAAAAGCTGAGTACGAGAGGCGGGACAAGGAGAAGTGTCAGGACGGTGCCGACGAATCCGACAAGAAGCATGGCGGCCAAGGAAGCCGCCCCGGCAAGGACAACCAGCAAGAGAGGCCCGCCCGGGGCCGTGACAAGAAACAAGAAGACGATGATCACGACGAGGACGACGAGTCCGGTGAGCAAGAGTTCCAGAAGGCTACGGCGGCCATGTGCGTCGATGGTGGCGCCTCGTTGCATACTTCTCACCGCCAGCTCAAACAGTGGACGCGTGAGATTACAGCAGCGGAGCCATCGTTCGACGCTCAGAAGCCGCTGAAGTGGTCCAGCACGCCCCTCATCTTTGACGCCGAGGACCACCCTGACCGCACAACCGCGGTCGGGTGTTTGCCATTGTTGGTTTCACCAACGATACGCAACCTCAAGGTGAACAAGATGTTGGTTGACGGCGGGGCCGGCCTGAACTTGATCTCGCCCGTCGTGATCAAAAGGCTGCAAATTCCTGATGGAGACCTCGAGGAAACGGGCACTTTTCAAGGGGTCAATCCGGGGAGGAGCCACCCGAAGGGGAAGGTCACACTGCCCGTGACGTTTGGAGGAGAGTTGAACTACAGGACGGAGAGGATCTTCTTCGATGTGGCTGAGATCCCCTTGCCCTACAACGGGATCCTCGGCCACCCGGCACTAGCCAAGTTCATGGCGGCATCACACTACGCCTACAACATGCTAAATATGCCCGGGCCGTTGACCATCATCTCCGTCCCCTCCGACAAGAAGGACGCGCTGATTTGCGCTGACCAACTCTACCGGGAAGTAGTTGCAGCAGCTGCCGTCAAGGCACCAGCTCCTGCCGCTGAAGGCCCGGGAGGGAAGAAGAAGCCCGGCAAGACCTCTCGCACCCACTCCGGCAAGCACACCTCTTCGGAGTGCTGTGCTACCGTCGAGGACGTGCCAGAGAGCTCTACCGGCAAGAGCAAGAAATCCAGAGCCGAGCCGCCGCAGACCAAGAAGGTGTCCGCCAGGGAGGATGGCACGGGAGGGGCCTTCACCATAGGCTCCACCCTCGACAGCAAATAGGAAGGTGCGCTCGTCACCTTCCTGCGGGCGAATGTCGACGTGTTTGTGTGGCAAGCATCCGACATCCCCGGTGTTCCTAGGGAGGTGATTGAGCACCACCTAGCTGTCTGCCCTCATGCGCGGCCCGTCAAGCAGAAGGTCAGAAAGCAGGCTCTCGAGAGGCAGGAGTTCATCACAGAGGAGATCAGGAAGTTGGAAGCGGCAGGTTTGGTGAGAGGAGTGCTCCACCCGACGTGGTTGGCCAATCCGGTAGTGGTGCGCAAGGCAAATGGGAAGTGGAGGCCGTGTATTGATTACACATATATCAATAAGGCTTGTCCTAAAGACCCCTTCCCGTTGCTGCGCATCGACCAGATTTTTGACTCCATGGCGGGGTGTGATCTGTTGTCATTCCTCGATGCCTACTCAGGCTACCACCAAATCTTCATGACAAGAGAGGATGAAGAGAAGACAACATTCATCACCCCATGTGGTACATATTGCTTTTTACGGATGCCTTTCAGGTTGAAGAGTGCTGGCTCGATGTTTGCAAGAGCAGTCCAAATTGGTTTTGAACCTCAGCTCCATAGAAATATGGAGGCATACATGGATGACATAGTGGTCAAAACCAAGGACGGGCCAACTCTTGTGCAAGATCTGGAAGAGACATTTGCCAACCTGCGCAAGATCAACCTTAAGCCGAACCCTGAGAAGTGTGTCTTCGGTGTTCCGTCTGGCAAGCTTCTCGGATTCTTCATGTCGCAGCGTGGGATCGAGGCAAACCCAGACAAAATCAAAGCTATTGAGCAGATTGAGGCGCCCAAGCGGATTAAAGATGTGCGTCGACTCACTGGCTGCGTCGCCGCCATGAGCCGATTCATCTCCAAGTCCGCCGAGCGTGCCCTTCCCTTCTTCAAAATCTTGAAGAAGGCAGGCCCAATGGAGTGGACCCCAGAAGCCGAGGCGGCATTGCAGGATCTGAAGAAATACCTGTCCTCCACTCCAATACTGGTTGCGCCTAAACCACAAGAGCCGTTGCTGTTGTATCTAGCGGCGACGAATCAAGTGGTCAGCGCCGGACTGGTGGCGCAGAGGGAGGTCGACGAAGAGGCGGTGGTGGTGGCAGAACCAGCGGATGGCAAGCCAAAGATCCCCTCGGCAGGGCCTGGTGCCGGCAAGGCAGGGCCCCCGGCAGGATCTGACGCCACCAAGGCAGTGCTTGCGCAGTCAGGTGAGGTGGTGCAGAAGAAGAAGATGATGCAGCACCCGGTTTACTTTGTCAGCTCCCTCTTGCAGGGGGCTAGTCGAGGTACTCCGGTGTGCAAAAATTGCTCTTCGGCCTCCTTATGGCCTCGAGGAAGCTGCGTCATTACTTCCAAGCCCACGAGATCACTGTCGTCACCGCCTCCCATTGCAACGGATACTGCATAACCCAGATGCAACCGGAAGGATTGTGGAATGGGCCTTGGAGTTGTCAAGTTTTGGTTTGAAGTTTGAAAGTACCTCGACAATCCAGAGCAGAGTCTTGGCGGAGTTCATTGCGGACCTCAACGCCCGACGAGGAAATCCAGGAGACTGCTCTCTGCGGCAAGGAAGCAGATCGCGACTAGATCATGTACTTTGATGGGGCTTTCTCGCTGCAAGGCGTCGGTGACGGCGTGCTGCTCGTCGCGCCCACCGGAGAGCACCTCAAGTACGTGGTCCAGATGCACTTTCCCAGGGAGATGTCCACCAACAACACTGCGGAGTACGAGGGGCTGCTTGCCGGTCTCAGGATCGCGGCAGACATCGGGGTTAAGAAGCTCATCGTCAGGGGTGACTCGCAGCTTGTTGTCAGACAGGTCAATAAGGATTACCAGAGCCCATTGATGGAGGCTTACGTAGATGATGTGAGGAAGCTGGAGGAGTGCTTTGACGGTATCCAAGCCGAGCACGTCCCCCGAATGGAGAACGACATCGCCGATTACCTGTCGAAGCATGCTGCATTCAAGCTACCTGTGGAACCAGGTACCTTTTTGCTCCGGTTAACTCAACCATCCGTCGAACCATCAACGGGGCAGAACAAGCGGAGGAAGTCAGGTCCCGGCAAGTACTTTCCTACCGAGCCCCCTGGGGCTGCCGGCAAGGGTGCTGCCGTGGACGCTGAGCCTGACAAAGGGCAACTGGCTCCGGCAGGGCGTCAAGCCCTGGCCATGGAGACAACCGCACCCATGGCTGAGGAAATGCCTTTGGTCCTTGCCGTCGAGCCCCAGGCTCCGGCATGGGCACAGCATACTGTCCGATTCCTCCAAACAGGGGAACTTCCGGAGGAGCAGGAAGAAGCGGAAAAAGTAGCCCGCCGGTCCACCCTGTACCAGTTCGTCGACGACGTCCTGTACAGGAGAAGGCCGAACGGCGTGAAATTAAAGTGCATCCCCCGGGAGGAAGGATTGGAGCTGTTGGCAGAGATACATGGAGGCATATGTGGCTCCCACATAGGGTCGAGGGCCCTTGCCGGAAAGGCGTTCCGGCAAGGTTTCTTCTGGCCCACCGCCCTCCAGGATGCGACGACACTAGTAACCAAGTGTGAAGCGTGTCAGTTCCATTCAAAGAAGCTTCATCAACCAGCTCAAGCCCTTCAAATGATCCCTCTCTCCTGGCCATTCTCGCAGAGGTGGAACCAGTGAGGAAGGTGACAACACAGTCAGCCGTCAAGTTCCTCAAGGGACTAGTCTGTCATTTTGGTGTGCCAAACAGAGTCATCACCGACAACGGCACGCAGTTCACAAGCCACACCTTCATGCAGTACATTCAAGACCTCGGCAGCAAGGTCTGTTTTGCTTCCATGGCACACCCGCGGAGCAACGACTAGGCAGAGAGGGCGAATGCTGAAGTGTTGCGAGGCCTGAGAACAAAGACCTTTGACAGGCTGCATAAGAGCGGAAGGCGCTGGATTGATGAATTGCCGGCGGTTCTTTGGTCGATCAGAACGACGGCAAATCGAGCCACCGGCCAGACACCCTTTGCCCTAGTATATGGGCCGGAGGCAGTTCTCCCCACGGAACTTATATACGGGTCACCTCGAGTGCTCGCTTATGATGAGCTTGAGCAAGAGCAGTTGCGGCAAGATGACGCAATGCTCCTTGAGGAAGATCGTCTTCGGGCGGCTGTGAGAGCAGCACGCTACCAGCAAGCCTTGCGCCACTACCATAGCCGCAAGGTTCATGCCCGAAGCTTTGAGGAAGGCGACCTTGTTCTTCGGCGCGTTCAGTCAGCCAAGAATTCCAACAAGTTGACGCCAAAGTGGGAAGGCCCTTATCGGGTAATACGAGTCACCAGGCCCGGCGCAATCCGCCTGGAGACCGAAGATGATGTCCCAGTGAGCAACTCCTGGAACATTGAGCATCTTCGCAAGTTTTACCCGTAAGGCGCGGCTTGCCAGGCCTCCCGGCAAGCCACCTTTTGTACAAGCTTTGCCAGCAAGGCATGTAACCCTTTGTACAAATCCAGGCGCAGACCCTGAGCATAAATAAATGAAGCGCTGGCGCCCTAAGTTATAGCATGCATGCTAGGTCGAGTCTCTCCCTTGGTTAGGGTTGATAGTGCTTAGCGGCGACTAACCCCTAGCCTAGAGGTCGAGTGCGCGTCTCTCTGTTCTTTTCTGTCCTCATTTGGTTCGCAGGGCACATGAGCACTTCTGCTGAGCTACTTGGAAGAAAAGGCACGGACCGGCGTCCTAACCCCGGCAAACCAAAGTTGTCGGGGGGTTGCAAGTACAAGGATCCAACCGCGGCGAGATGAAATTGCCGGGGGCTGCAGATCCAGATAAGTCTTTTATCCCCTGTCATGCATTTCGTTATGAAAATGGGATATGTGAAACCTCATTTTATTTCTAGGCCACCATGCTCCCCTTCTCTATACCCAAGGATTATCTCCTGGGCCTGGATTTGGTTGTAGTCGCGGCGGCAAGGAAATAGAACGAGGAGCCTAAGCCCGCTTCATCCCCGCCTCCGCCAAGGGCGCGAGAACAGTCGAGCGAAGTGGGGGGACAGCAAGGCCTGTTGCCGGGCGGAAAACGTTTATCTTAAATAGTAACAAGGATTCACTCCTTGTCATGGGTTCCATCCACGAACGAAAACCCCCGGCGAACACCCCTTTTTCATTAAAAACATCCCGTACAGGTACAGTTCATACGAAATGAAAAACATGAACAAGGGGGATTACAAGCTTTAAATTTAACAATGCCCAAAGGCTTACAGATTAAAAAAGAGATGAGATGCCCGTAATCCCTTTCTTGTCCCTCTCCTCAGAAGGCAGGTCAAGCAGGCGAAAGGGCAAAAGGGGCGCCTAGGCAAGCTACGAGCAGCAGAAAGCACCAAGAGAACACCTCGGTGGCCGCCCACAGATGGGCCGGTGATGACGGTGCCGGGAAAGGAGCTGGAAGACGAGGCGGCAGGACTGGCAATACGCGATGAAGGCGTCGGTGCCCGCGTACTCCGAGTTGACGGCCTTGCCGCCCGCCCTCTTCCTCATCCGCAGCCTCCCGACGCCAGCCGCCCAAGGAGACGGCCCCGAGAAGTTCAAGGAGCTGGCCCCTCCCCCGGCAAAACTCTGCCGGAGGAGCGGCCAGGTGCAGATGCTGCTGCTGCCGCACCCGCCCAGGCGCGGGGCGTCCGACGCCTAGTCGGACTCGTCCCCGTCATCTGCCCCGCTGTCCTCCTCATCACTTTCGCTCGAGGAAGAGCTTCCATCGTCGGAATCTCCGTCGGAGGAGCTCTCCATGCAGCACTTCAGGCGAGTCCCGAAGTCTCCGAAGACCTTGACGGAGAGCAGGCCGTCCTCCATTAATTTGAAGTAGAGGACGAGCCCCGCCGTCAGGCTGTGGATGCGAGCGAACGTCTTCCATCCACGACGGAGGTACATGACCCGAGGAGCCGGGAAGTCGACGTCGACCCGCGTGCCCCCATTCCCACAGCCCCTCATGTGCAATCTGAGGGATTGGGGCGGGTCACGCTCCATCTCCCGAGCAAACGGGGCGGGAAGACGAAGACGGCGACGCAGAGGCCGGCGCAGCCTGATGAAGAACTCGCGGGGTCGGTCTCCAACATGGCCTTCCATCGGAAAAGGCATCATTGGCGGGGGCGAAGCCGGTGCGCCACCCCATCTTCCTCTTCCCCGAGCACCACGACCTTTGCCCCGGCCTCACCCATGGCCTCGCCCCCTCCCCTTCCCCTTGCGGCCGGCTCCACCACCGCGGGCTCAGGAGGAGGAGGGACGCGCTGTCGAGCGGCGACCCTCGCCGCCACCGTCGAGGGACCGGGATTCCCTTTCTCCATGGCAAGTGAAAGGAAGAAGTAGAAGCAGGAGGAGATAGATGACAGAAGAGTGCGGGGTGCCATCCCCCCTTCCCCCTCCTTATAAAGGGGCGGGGTCGGGGCTCGGCCGCCCCGCTCGGCCAATCCGGCCACCAGAGGCACAGGGAATCGAGACCGACCCGCTGCCCCAATCAGCGACGACCCGGTTTCCCGCCGCCACCGCTTGCCACCCCAAACGCATAGAGGACGCGTGGCGAATGTGCAGAATCGAGGGGACGGGTGGAGCAACCTCTCCCCACCCCGTGATCGTGGGGTGTGGACGCCTTGAAGACCGCGACCCGGCCCCGCGTAGTAAATGAGCCGCGCCTTCATGCCTCCCTCTTTTTATGGGGAAGGCGCGAGCCGCCTCTTTACCACGATGTGACGCATGCATGTGGAAACTGCACCACGCATGCCGCCCACGTCACGCGCACCCCTCCACGCCGCGCCACGCCACGCGCGGGTCGTGGGAAGCGCAACGCGCGAAAACTTTTACCGCGGTAAAAACTGCCCCGCCTGCCCGCGCACCATTTTTGGCCTGGCCCAACAACGTGTCGCGCTTATGTGTGGCCCAGGCCCAGGGGCTCCTATCGGTGTACAAAAGAAGGGGCGCACCTTTGTACCCCTCTACCTGTGCACGGACAGTCGGAGCCGCGCCCACGGCCACACCAAGCGGAGCAGGGAAGGTGAAACGAGGTAAAACCGAAGCCCGAGACAGCCAGAGCAACGCCAAGGCCAAGACCACAAAGATGCAGAGGGGCGGAGCAGTTTCCCCCGGCAAGACCCTTGCCGGGGATGGCCTTAGCAGCCCCGGCAAGACTCTTGCCGGGGCAGCACGCCCGAACACCAACAGAGCGAGCCACCCTTGAGCCCACGTCTCCAACACCATCAACCACGTTGGGCCAGGGCTCGGGAGGCACCTCCATGGTGGCATGCAGATCTTTGTGAAGACCAAGGAACACTCAAGATCAGGTGAGGATTAGAAGACGACGATCCTCGGCAAGATCCTTGCCGAGGAAGGCCACCAGACCCCCGGCAAGATCCTTGCTGGGGACGACAGCGCGCCACGGCAAGACCCTTGCCGGGCCACCCGGCAAGGCCCTCGCCAAGGACGCTAGCAGGGCCACTACCAGGCCCGCACCAACCAAGTCTCCATCGCTGTTCGCATGCAGCTGCCAGCTCAACCAGCTGAGCAGGCACCTGCGTGGCAACATGCAGCTCCTGGGCCAATTCATCAAGCGCCTGCATGGCGGCATGCAGATCTTCGTGGAGGCTCCACCACCGCGCCACCTCAGCTGCCTGCCTGCCTACATGGCGCCGCACGCATCACTGGACGGGGCACGTGTCGAAGCGAGGAGGAGCGGCGACGGATGGGACGGGCCTCGCCCCCGTCCCCGATAAAGCTAGGGGACGCCTCAACGGCGCATTAAATGCATCTTGTCCTGTAATACAAGCGATAAGCTCGCAATACTGTACGCCTTTCCACCTCCTGTATGCCACTGTGGCAGCCCCTTTCGACTATAAAAGGAGGCCCATGGCATACTGGAGAAGGATTCGGCTCTTTGGGACCACGCACCCCACCATAGCTAGTTCGAGAGCTCAAGAACTCTCTGAAATACACCCACCAAAGCAGGACTAGAGTTTTACGCATCCTCGCGGCCCGAACCTGGGTAAACGATCCTTGTGCTGATTACTAATCCTGCTCTTCTCGCAACCCCGCGCCCCGGCAACCGTAGTAGGGATTCTTGTGATCCCATAGGTGTCGTTCCACACCGACAAACGAAGGAGTAGCTTTGAACTTCTTGTGCTTCAGTACACCCTGGACAACACACCTGACAACAGTGAGGCTAGAATACAACTCTTCATTGATATAAGCGCAAATGGCTTCCAGGATCCAACAGCCTAAAAACTCTGTTTTCCCAGTGCGTATATTCAGGTCATCCGCCTCATAGCGAGTGACATGTACAACCACACAATCCTTGTATGCATCAGGGCTCTAATTGAAACAGAAACAAATTCTGAATTACTTTCCAGTATAAGAAACACAAGTTATTAAAACCACTATGTATAGCATGGCATCGAAGCTAATAAAATTTTGCATTATTCATCACCACATACTTAGGTGAAAAACCAAAATCGAGATCGGCAAAGAAGAAAATCACCTTGGGCAGCTCAGCAGGGGGGGGGACACATCCTCGAAGGGGGAAAACTGCTCCTGCAGTGCCACGGGGGTTGTAACCTCAAACGGGGCGTTGACCATATCAGTAGTGGCCGTGAGCGTATCTGGGGTCAGCTCGGTGGCTGCCTCCATCTTCTTCGAGCTCTCTGTCTCGTGGGGATCAGCCTCCCACGTCTGCTCCAATATCGGCAGATCTTTGCCTGGTTCTCCTTGGTCCATCATGAAACTGACGAATACTAGGAGACCACTGAAAGGAAAACACAATCGCAATGACAATGAAACAAAAAAGAGAGTGAGGATTGGTTACTGCTTTGCAAAAGTTCTTTTTTTTCTCTGAACGAAAATATTCCAACATCACGGATCCGCTTACCTTCCCTTCGTTGGGAGAGAAGAACAGTGGCAGATGCGAGTGTTGCCTTTCTTGAAGACGGTGAGGGAGAAGGGGATTCAGCGAAGAGTGAAATGATGGTTGCTTCGTCCGTTAAACTTAGACTGCGGGGAGGTGAGGTTTTGTGATACGATGACTCGTTATTGCCGCGCTACGACCGGGGTGAGTCTCCGCCTGCATACTACCTTCAAATTTGGTGGATGGCATTTGGGACCGCGTGCTGCATGGCCCGCATGTCGGTGAACAAAAGTATAACGGCATTTAGTAGAGGGAGACGTTGCGATGACCTAGGAGGAGCCAGAAGCGGTATAGTATCCACTGTACTAGTAGTAATTGTTTTTCTGGGTAGCTGTAGAGTGCCTCCACTGTACTAGTAGTAATTGTTTCTCTGGGCCCAAGACAAAACAGCCCATCCACCCTAGTAATATTAAAATCAATTCAAAAGTCCATATATTTACTGAATGAGAGGCGCTACCCACACCCAGCACACCGCCCCCCAAAAAAACCTGGGTGTTCTTCTTCCTCCTCACTCCCACCCACCTCATGTCAGCTCGCTCCACTCGTACCCCCAAATTCCTCACCTCGCTCCTACAGAAAACCCCAGTTCCCCTTCTTCCTCACTACTACAGAAAAACCCCAGCTCCCCTTCTTCACTCGCACTACAACTAGGCTCGTCATTCGTTACTCTGCTCAAATCCGTGAGCGTGACGCGACGCCCTCGAGGAAAATGGAGTCGGCTGACCCCAATGCCAAGAAGATGAGGCTCCCGCCAGCGGCGACGCCTGTTGTAGATCCCGCACCCGGCAGCGCAGGGAGAAGCGGCGACCCCGCCCCCACCGGATCCCAGTAACCCGTAGAATCTCGGGTGGACCGCATCAGCGATCTCCCGGACGCTGTCCTTGGGGAGATCATCTCGCTTCTCCCCACCAAGGATTGCTGCCGCACCCAAGTCCTCTCAATTCGGTGGCGCCCTCTATGGCGCGTCGTGCCCCTTAATCTCGACTGTCGTCAGCTATCTCTCTTCAATGATTTTGAAATCCCTAGAGCCATCATCTCCTCCCACCAGGGCTCCGTTCGAAGCCTCTGCATCCCGTCATGCTACCTGAGCAAGCATACCATGCCCTGCACGGTGGACGCCTGGCTGAAATCCCCTGAATTCACAGAACTACAACTGCTTGAGTTCTACTATTCCCCTGATAATCACCTACCAGATACCGAACGCCATCTACCTGTGCCCTCAGCACCGATGTCCATCTCGCGGTTTTCCTCCTCTCTCCACACCGCCACCTTTGCGTTGTGCGACCTACCAGACAATCTGGTACTAAACCATCGACTCCCATTTCTGAAGAAACTTTCACTTGTGCGGGTTCGTATATCGGAGGCCTCATTGCACAGCATCATCCATTCCAGTTGCCCTGCCCTGGAGTGCTTGGTGCTTGTTTTCACGGTTAGAATCGGTTGTCTCCAAATAAAGTCGCCCAACCTTGTAAGAATTGGAATTTGTTTTGATGGAAGGCAGATCATCATCCAAGATGCCCCTTCACTTCGAAGGTTGATCATTGATTCTAGTTATTCACCGTTGCAAATAACCGTCCTCTCTGCGCCTAAACTAGAGACCTTGGGTGTAATACATGATCTATGTGCTCATTTCAATATGGTGTTTGGCTCCACAGTTCTTCAGGTACTTTACATTATATTCTACCCTTGTAACCATAAGCTGCATTTTAAATTTCTGCGCATAAGTTATATGTCATCTTGGAGTACACATTTTGTACTAATATTATGTTCTATGCTCAATGAAGAGTTTCTCCATGGATGGCCTATCAATGGTGCTGGATTCTGTCAAGATCTTATATATCCAAATGAATAGTTTTGATCTGAACAAGATTATTGGCTTGCTGCAATGCTTTCCATGTCTGGAGAAGTTGTATATAAAGGTGATAATTTCACGCACATTGGAAGCCCGCATATAGTGTACTAGAATTAACCGTTCAGCTGTTGCTCTTTCGGCACTCCTTTTTTAGACCTTAACTGTTTTCAATCTTCATGTCTATTTAGGCAACAGGACGGGGTAAGAAAGTTATAACCAATCAGTGGATTTGTAAGCATCGGGATTTTCTCACTTCTCATGAGATTTAATTGAAGACAATAACGCTGGAATGATATGTAGCCAACCGTGCAAACACTAGATTTGTCACATTCTTCCTGCCGAATGCGAGGTTACTATTGTCCATCAGGCTTAAGTTTATCAACAGCATGGTTTTGACAGATGGGTATTGGAAGAGCAAAAAAAGGAGTTTCAGGTGGGCAAAAGAGCTTCTGAACGTGTCGGGCTTCTATTTACAACATATTGTGGTCATAATCCAGTAAATTTTACGACCCAGGATGTTCATTCTATGGACCTGACCGATCCATTTGACTGTGACTGCCAAAAACAGTGCTGGAGTTAGATGTTGTTGCCCTTTTCAACCTGGGTTTTTTTGTAAACCTAATGAACAATTAACCCTCGTGCTTTTGTACAGTTTGTAAGCTGGAGTTAGATGTTCTTGCCCTTTTCAACTCGGCTGTGACTGTCATATTTTCTTTGAAGCAAGGCAAATGGCTTGCCAGTCGTTTAATTTAGAGTGAAATATTGTAACAACTAACAAATCCCAACCAAGGGAAATAACATCACTCCCGCCGGCTGCTTGAGCTCACTTTGCATTACAGAAGCCAAGTGATTAGCCCCCACCAGCACCCACAAACTTATTTCCAACTAGCACATCAAATGGGCTGTAAATTTTCATAGGAAGGGTTGCATGACCGTGACAGATTTGGATTCTGACATTTGGGACCCGCGAGGAAATAGCCTATCCAAGGTGGTGTCGACTTACTAGCCAGTCAACAAACGATTCTGCCTACCAGCCGTTGGATTGACATCCAACATCTGTCGTGTATCTTCTATCTCTTGTCTTCTTCCTCCTCCAGCCACCCAAACCAAACCACCCCGTCGGCTCCGCCTGCTCCCGCCTCCCATGGCTGGCTGCGCCTCCGCCGCCCTACCGTACGTACCCTCCAACGTTGGCCAGTCCCTCCCTCTATTCCCCCACACGTCCTGTTATTCTCCGGTGACGTCAACCCCAACACGCACCCGCACCCGAACCAGTCAACCCTCGTACTCCCCTCCGCCTGCGACTGGACCGACGCATCTTCCACGGCTCCTGTTCGTTCCGTCCGAGGCCTCGCCGTCGTCCTCTGCCTTGCGGCCTTGCTTTGCTCGCCGTGTGCAGTGCTCCTCTCCGCGTACTCCTCTCCGCGTGGGCATCCACTGCCGCGTTGTCCCCTTCCTAGGCCTCGCCGTCGTCCACTGCCTTGGTGCTCTCGGGGCAGCATGGTCAATGTGGTCAACGACCGACTTCCATCGGAAGAGTACTGTACGTGGAGAGGCTGACAGCTGGGTCCACGGCCGCAGCTGGGTCCACGGCCACAGCCTGTTTTTTTTGTGATTTGCCAAGTAAGTCGCTTTGTCAGACCTGTTGGGCTGCAAATCGTTCAAGACGAGGAGAGCTTCATTTGGCTGGCCGAGAAAATGGCCTATCAGTAATGAGAAATGGGACGTACATATTTAAAACACATCAAACCGGCAATTAGTTTCAAATTTCTTTTTTTCATTTCGAGATTTTAAATTGCATTGATTTTTATGCGTGGACAATTTGTTGGATTTTATATTGATATACATTTATTTTAAAATCAGTTTGAATGTGACTCGAAATTTCGGGATTAAAAACAGTTCGGACCGCACCGAAATATGCAAAATTTTGTATAATTTTTTAACCGTGGCCACAATCTGGGCTGTAATGCTAACAAAAAGAATATGGGATCCAAAAAAACCTTAAGAATTAGAAAATGGGCTGTAAACTATTAGAAATAATGGCAGATGGGCTGTATGTTGTTTTCCACAGATTTGAGGCTTTCCTAAAAAAAGGTTGACGCACAAGCAGTGACTGTTGGATTTCCATCCAACGGCCGTTGTGCTTCTTCAATCTCTGCTCTTCCTGCTCCAGCCGCTCAAACAAGCGCCGGCGGGACTGCCTGCTCCCTCCTCCCCGCGGCCGGCTGTGCTGCCGTGCAGGCCTCACCGCCCCACCGTACTCCCATCGTTGGCCTAGCCATCCCTCTACTCACCCACACCTGCTGTTATTCTCCGGCGACGGCAGACGAACCAGTAAACCCTCGTACAGTCGTACTCCCCTTCGCATGGGAAACAACTGCCGAGTCTTCCCTGCCTCCGTGTCGTTCCCTTTCTAGGCCTCGCCGTCGTCCACCGCCCTGGTGCTCTTGGCGCGGCCTGGTCAACATGGTCAATGACCGACATGCATCTGAAGTGGACTGTACGTGGAGAGGCTGACAGCTGGGTCCACAGCCGCACGCAAGGAAATGCCTCCTTATTACGCGCAAAATAATGATTCCTCCACCTGACATCTGGGACCCACCGAAAGGGCCTCTGTATTTCATGAAAAAAAAAACGTTACCGCCGCTGACAGCTTGGACCCACCAGCTATATCTTCGCATGCAAGGAAGTGCCTCCTTATTACGCACAAAAAAATGAATACTCCCCCTGCTAGCTGGGACCCAATATAGTGGCAGGCTGACTTGTGGGCCTACTAAGTTGACGGGGACGGAGGGCTTTGTCAACTTAGTCAATATGCATGATTCTAGCTCCACTGACCGTACGATGTCCATCCAACGGCCGTAGTGCTTCTTCAACCTCTGGTCTTCTTGCTCCAGCCGCCCAAACCAGCACCGGTCATGCCTCGTGCTCCTGCCTCCCGTGGCCGGCTGCGATGTGGTGGAGGCCTCACCGCCCCCTACTACTCCCACCGCTGGCCAGGCCATCCCTCTACTCACCCACACCCCCTGTTATTCTGCGGCGACAGCAGCCTCACACCGCAGCGAACCAGTGAACCCTCATACTCCTCTACGCGTGGGCATCCACTGCCGCGTCTTCCCCGGCTCCGCGTCGTCCCCTTCCTAGGCCTCGCCGTCGTCCACCGCCCTGGTGCTCTCGGCGCGGCATGGTCAATGTGGTCAAGGAACGGCTTCCATCAGACATGGACTGTACGTGGAGAGGCTGGCAGCTGGGTCCACGACCGCAGCAAGGAAGTGCCTCCTTATTATGTGCAAAATAAGTATTCCTTCACCTGACAGCAGGGACCCACCGGACGGGTCACCGTATTTTGCACACACAAAAAACGTTTCCCCCTAACTGCTGGGACCCACCAGCTACATCTTCGCACGCAAGGAAGTGCTTGACAGTCGGGACCCACCTGGTCGAAGCGTACGTAGCGTTGTCATTCTAGTCGCGAACGTGTACGTACATACTGGTCGATGTAGAGGCGCGCACGTGTCGTAGTAGAGGCGCGCACGTAGCATGTACACGTACGTACAGCGGCCAGTGTGCAAGAAAGAAAATACGGCAAAGTACGTATATACGGGCAGGGTCTCGAACGCCTACTCGCGCATACGCACGGCCAGGCCTCGTGTCTGGGTCAGAACGGAGAAACAGCGTCGTCGTGTTCATGGGGAGCCAACCGGCTGGGTCGGAACGAAATGCGTCGCCGTGTTCATCGGGAGGGCTTGGACGGAACAACCGATGGAAACGAGGCCTGGCGTACCATAGAACGGAGGAAACGGCCTTGTGTTCGACCGGCCACGTTCGAAACGGGATCCTGTTCATCGGGAGGGGTCTGATGTACCGCAAAACGGAGGAAACAGACCTCCTACGGTCGAAACGGGGGTCCTGTTGATCGGGAGGGGCGTGGCGTACCGCAAAATGGAGGAAACGGACTTGGGTTGGAGCGCTACGGTCGAAATGGGGGTCCTGTTCATCGGGAGGGGTGTGGCGTACCGCAAAACGGGACTCCACGGGATACTGTTCATCTCCACCGTCGACCCCCTCCAGCCTCCATGGGCTACTGTTCATCCACCGTCGACCTCCTCCAGCCTCCACCTGCGACTGTTCATCCACGGGCTCCTGTTCATCCAGTCTCCACCGCGCGCTACTCCACTGGCTACTGTTCAACCAGCCCTCTCGACGGGCTCCTGTTCAACCACCCCTCCACGGGCTACTGTTCATCCTGCCCTCCACCGTCTACTGTTCATCCTGCCCTCACGGGGTGGTCCTGTTCATCCAGCCCTCCACGGGGTCCTGTTCATCCAGCCCCAACCGTCTCGATCGATCGGGGTACTGTTCATCCAGAGGCAACACCACGGGGTCCTGTTCATCCACCCCCACCGGGAACTGTTCATCCACCCCCCCCCCCCCCCCCCCCCCCCCGCAACGCTCACTGTTCATCTAGAGGCAGCATCGATCGGCTTCAGTTAGCAGCAGTAGTGAAGGAATCGCTCGATCGGGTTCAGTTAACAGCCATCGATCGATCGCTCGGGTTCAGTAACGCGTAGCCTGCAGTGCAATCGCTCGAGTTCAGTTAGAGCCCAACCCCTCGCTCGGGTTCAGTTAAAGCCCAACGCCTCGCACACACGCGCGTACGTACGAGAGAAACGCGCATCGCTCGGCCCCGACCACCCACCGTAACCAGGGACTCCCCGATATTTTTCGTGCCCTCGCTTCTACCACGGTTTTTTCCGTCATGGACGGCCCAAAGAATGTCATGCAGCTGCGTCTCCGGCCCGCCCAGGGCGAAAAGCCCATTTTCTGTCATGATTTTTTGTCATAGAAGTAGGACCCCACCACATCTATGATGATACCGGGTTTTGTCACAATTATCGTCATAGAAGTGTCATAAGTATGACAAAAAAAATTCGTTCGACCCAAAATGTCACGGATGTGTCTTTTTTTGTAGTGTAATCACCCATTTACGTTATGACGTTTGATAGCACACAAAGTGTTCCTCCGGTATTCGGGAGTTGCATAATCTCATAGTTTGGGGAACATGTATAAGTCATGAAGAAAGCAGTAGCAATGAAACTATAACGATCATAATGCTAAGCTAACGAATAGGTCTTGTCCATCACATCATTCTCCTAATGATGTGATCCCGTTCATCAAATGAAAACACATGTATATGGTTAGGAAACATAACCATATTTGATAAACGAGCTATTCAAGTAGAGGCATACTGGGGACACTTATGTTTTGTCTATGTATTCACACATGTACTAAGTTTCCGGTTAATACAATTCTAGCATGAATAATAAACATTTATCATGAAATAAGGAAATAAATAATAACTTTATTATTGCCTCTAGGGCATATTTCCTTTAGTCTCCCACTTGCACCAGAGTCAATAATCTAGATTACAAAGTAATGATTCTAACACCCATGGAGTTTTGGTGCTGATCATGTTTTGCTCGTGGAAGAGGCTTAGTCAACGGGTCTGCAACATTCAGATCCATATGTATCTTGCAAATCTCTATGTCTCCTTCCGACACTTGATGATGGATGGAATTGAAGCGTCTCTTGATGTGCTTGGTTCTCTTGTGAAATCTGGATTCCTTTGCCAACGCAATTGCACCAGTATTGTCACAAAAGATTTTCATTGGACCCGATGCACTGGGTATGAACTCCTTCATCCAGACTCCTTCATTTGCTGCTTCTGAAGCAGCTATGTACTCCACTTCACATGTAGATCCCACCACAACACTTTGCTTGGAACTGCACCAACTGACAGCTCCACCATTCAATAAAAATAGGTATTCGGGTTGTGACTTAGAGTCATCCAGATCAATGTCAAAGCTTGCATCGACGTAACCGTTTATGACGAGCTCTTTGTCACCTCCATAAACAAGAAACATATCCTTAGTCCTTTTCAGGTATTTCAGGATGTTCTTGACCGCTGTCTAGTGCTCCACTCCGGGATTACTTTGGAACCTCCCTGCTATACTTATAGCAAGACACACATCAGGTCTGGTACACAACATTGCATACATGATAGAACCTATGGCTGAAGCATAGGGAATGACTTTCATTTTCTCTCTATCTTCTGAAGTGGTCGGGCATTGAGTCTTACTCAACTTCACACCTTGTAACACAGGCAAGAACCCTTTCTTTGACTGATCCATTTTGAACTTCTTCAAAACGTTATCAAGGTATGTGCTTTGTGAAAGTCCAATTAAGCGTCTTGATCTATCTCTATAGATCTTGATGCCCAATATGTAACCAGCTTCACCGAGGTCTTCCATAGAATTTTTTTATTCAAGTATCCCTTTATGCTATCCAGAAATTCTATATCATTTCCAATCAACAATATGTCACCCACATATAATATTAGAAATGCTACAGAGCTCCCACTCACTTTCTTGTAAATACAGGCTTCTCCAAAAGTCTGTATAAAACCATATGCTTTGATCACACTATCAAAACGTTTATTCCAACTCCGAGAGGCTTGCACCAGTCCATAAATGGATCGCTGGAGCTTGCACACTTTGTTAGCACCCTTTGGATCGACAAAACCTTCTGGTTGCATCATATACAACTCTTCTTTAAGATATCCATTAAGGAATGCAGTTTTGACATCCATTTGCCAACTCCTTGAACTTGTCTCATCGTAGTCAACTCCTTGAACTTGTCGAAAACCTTTTGGAACAAGTTGAGCTTTGTAGACAGGAACATTACCGTCAGCGTCGGTCTTCTTCTTGAAGATCCATTTATTTTCTATGGCTTGCCGATCATCGGGCAAATCCACCAAAGTCCACACTTTGTTCTCATACATGGATCCCATCTCAGATTTCATGGCCTCAAGCCATTTCGCAGAATCTGGGCTCATCATCGCTTCCTCATAGTTCGTAGGTTCACCATGGTCTAGTAACATGACTTCCAGAACAGGATTGCCGTATCACTCTGGTGCGGACCGTACTCTGGAAGACCTACGAGGTTCTGTAGTAACTTGATCTGAAGTTTCATGATCATCATCATTAGCTTCCTCACTAATTGGTGTAGGAATCACTGGAACTGATTTCTGTGATAAACTACTTTCAAATTCGGGAGAAGGTACAATTACCTCATCAACTTCTACTTTCCTCCCACTCACTTCTTTCGAGAGAAACTCCTTCTCTAGAAAGGATCCATTCTTAGCAACGAATATTTTGCCTTCGGATCTATGATAGAAGGTGTACCCAATAGTTTCCTTTGGGTATCCTATGAAGACGCACTTCTCCGATTTGTGTTCGAGCTTATCAGGTTGAAGCTTTTTCACATAAGCATCGCAGCCCCAAACTTTAAGAAATGACAACTTTGGTTTCTTGCCAAACCACAGTTAGGCATCGTCTGAACGGATTTTGATGGTGCCCTATTTAAAGTGAATGCAGCCGTCTCTAAAGCATAACCCCAAAATGACAGCGGTAAATCAGTAAGAGACATCATAGATCGTACCATATCCAATAAAGTACGGTTACGACGTTCGGACACACCATTTTCACTGTGGTGTTCCAGGCGGCGTAAGTTGTGAAACTATTCCACATTGTTTCAAATGAAGACCAAACTCGTAACTCAAATATTCACCTCCACGATCAGATCGTAGAAACTTTATTTTCTTGTTACGATGATTTTCCACTTCACTCTGAAATTCTTTGAACTTTTCAAATGTTTCAGACTTATGCTTCATTAAGTAGATATAACCATATCTGCTCAAATCATTTGTGAAGGTAAGAAAATAACGATACCCGCCACGAGCCTCAATACTCATTGGACCACATACATCGGTATGTATTATTTCCAATAAGTCAGTAGCTCGTTCCATTGTTCCAGAGAATGGAGTTTTAGTCATCTTGCCCATGAGGCACGGTTCGCAAGTACCAAGTGATTCAGGCCCAGTTCTTTTGCCAGAATTCGACCCCTACCCAGCTTCTCCCAGAATCTTTGAGCCTCATTTGTTTTACAATCCTATCTAATTAGACCCTATCTAGATAGGATTGTAAAACAAATGGGGAGATCATTAAACTAGTTGTAGTACGCAGCAAAGACCAAGGTTGAGCGGCTTCAGGTACATATCCTCCTCTACAGCCACACACTTTCTTGACTCCAGGTCATTCAAAACTATCTAGATTAGCTCAGAAAGATGATCTCACAGATGCCTGTGACTTGCACCCTGATGATCTTCACTCCAGGTCATTCAACACCACATGCATCTCAGTGTATTTTTAAGCGTTTCTTCATTGACACCTCCAATGAAAGTATCCATCTCATCTTGGGAATGGGACCCAACAAGGAGCGGTGTACAGCCACCCTCAGCACTTGGGTACGCACACAAGTCCAATATATGCTGCATGCTTCCGTGTTGGCACAAAACACTCTTATGTTTGCATTCTTTGCATGTTGTGTGGTAGCAGTGAATGTTGGCTTTGCCATTGCTTGCATTCTTGCCTCTGCTATATCCACACCCTGAATGCGTATATATTTCCAACGGAACTGGCCGCACTGCTGGGGGGAAGTTGAAAAGACCATCATCTTTAGCATTTCCAAGTGAAGTGACCCTGAAAGGGCTACAATCCGGATGTTACTACCAATATGACTTGAAATACACCTCATCCGAGAGACAACTGTTGATTTCTCAGATCCAATTAGATGAATCTCATCAACAATAAATAAGCTGACTTGCTGGACAGGTTTCCGCTGCTTCCACCGGCGAGAAAGTGCATCCCACTTTTCAGGAGTACTAACAATGATCTCCCCTTTGCCAACAAGTTTCAAATCAGCAGCAGGTAAGAAAACAAACTGCATTAAATTTACGTTGTGACGTTTGATAGCACACAAAGTGTTCCTCTGGTATTCGGGAGTTGCATAATCTCATAGTCTAAGGAACATGTATAAGTCATGAAGAAAGCAGTAGCAATGAAATTGTAATGATCACAATGCTAAGCTAACGAATGGGTCTTGTCCATCACATCATTCTCCTAATGACGTGATCCCGTTCATCAAATGACAACACATGTCTATGGTTAGGAAACATAACCATCTTTGATAAACGAGCTAGTCAAGTAGAGGCATACTAGGGACACTTATGTTTTGTCTATGTATTCACACATGTACTAAGTTTTCGGTTAATACAATTCTAGCATCAATAATAAATATTTATCATGAAATAAGGAAATAATAACTTAATTGCCTCTAGGGCATATTTCCTTCACATATGGCCCATATCTTTCCCGGGGGGGGGGGGGGGGGGTTCCGGTGACCCCTCCGGTACTCCGGTATGTACCCGATACACTTCGGAACCCTTCCGGTGTCCGAATACTACCTTCCAATATATCAATCTTTACCTCTCGACCATTTCGAGACTCCTCGTCATGTCCGTGATCTCATTTGGGACTCCGAACAAACTTCAGTCACCAAAACACATAACTCATAATACAAATCGTCATCGAACGTTAAGCGTGCGGACCCTACGGGTTCGAGAACTATGTAGACCGAGACACATCTCCGGTCAATAACCAATAGCGGAACCTAGATGCTCATATTGGTTCCTACATATTCTACGAAGATCTTTATCGGTCAAACCGCAATGACAACAAACGTCATTCCCTTTGTCATCAGTATGTTACTTGCCCGAGATTCGATCGTCGGTATCCTTTATACCTAGTTCAATCTCGTTACCGGCAAGTCTCTTTACTCGTTCCGTAATGCATCATCCCGCAACCAACTCATTAGTCACACTGCTTGCAAGGCTTATAGTGATGAGCATTACCGAGAGGCCCAGCGATACCTCTCCGATATTCGGAGTGACAAATCCTAATCTCGATCTATGCCAACCCAACAAACACCTTCGGAGACACCTGTAGAGCATCTTTATAATCACCCAGTTACGTTGTGACGTTTGATAGCACACAAGGTGTTCCTCTGATATTCAGGAGTTGCATAATCTCATAGTCAAAGGAATATGTATAAGTCATGAACAAAGCAATAGCAATAAAACTTAACGATCATTATGCTAAGCTAACGGATGGGTCTTGTTCATCACATCATTCTCCTAATGATGTGATCTCGTTCATCAAATGACAACACATGTCTATGGTTAGGAAACTTAACCATCTTTGATTAACGAGCTAGTCAAGTAGAGGCATACTAGGGACACTTTGTTTTGTCTATGTATTCACACATGTATCAAGTTTCCGGTTAATACAATTTCTAGCATGAATAATAAACATTTATCATGATATAAGGAAATATAAAATAACAACTTTATTATTGCCTCTAGGGCATATTTCCTTCAAGAACCAGGGCGAAGAAGATTTGAGGCGGCTTGTGGATATGATCAAGATAGTGTTGCGAGAGGCGTATACTCATCGTCATGGTTGAATCCTGGAGCTAGAAAACTGAAGTTATGAAGAGGAGTAGATCCCGTGTTTTGGTGTTGTCATTGTGAGCTACTTTGTGGTTGAGATGGTTGTGCTTTTTTCCTCTGGTTTGTAATGTCTGGGCTTAAACTATGAGCTTATGCCGTTCTACATGTTGCTGTGGGGGGGGGGGGGGGGGGGGGGGTTGATCTTCCCCTCTTGCTTTGTTTGAACTTGTATCAAACTTATATGGTGTTTTTTTAATAGAAATCGACGAGGTGGCTCGTTGCTTAAACTTGGATTAACATGGCCACATATGCAACCGTGGTCTTCTCACGCTGAATAAGCTTGGATCTGATTTTCCCCTCGTTTTGTTCCTCTGCTTGAGGTGCCTGCTCGTGTGCACAACAGGCCAATAAACATCAAAAACACTTACACCTATACCATGCCAGCTCAAAACCGCCTAAGAGGGTGATTAGTCAGGTATTGCATATTCTCTTGAATGATTTGATGATCTTTTGACCATGCCTCCCACGGGGTCCGGTATTATATATTTGGCGGTGTATATCAGACCAAATTTACGTCAAGAGATTGCCACTCAGGTCGGATATATCCGAGGGTGAAAATTGAACCTTTTTGGATGATGTGTAAAGTATACTTTCTTCTTCTTTTTTTGGATTATTCTTCCTTTTTTTAGAACTACGTATATACTTTTTTTGAGGCACATATATACTTTTCTTCCATACAAAATTGTTTGAAGAGACAAATATTTCTGAGTCCAACTAGTATTGTACGAGTCGTTTTTCCTCTCGGGAGGCGACTAGAAAACCCTAGCCGCCGCCAGCGAGTTTCTTCCACCACGTAACTCTGGCAGCTCCCCTCGGCCGTCGGTGGTGAGGGGGGGTCGCTGGATCCACGTGTGTGGATAGTTTTAGGCTAAAGTAGCTTTGTTTTTAGGCTGTTCATCGTCTTGTCTTCGGCGACGACGATGACAACGCTGAATAAAGATTCTTCAGATCCTTCTCCGACAGGGCGGTCGGTCCTATGGTTGGGGATGGTTTTGGAAACCATTCTCTGTTCAAGCAAGGATGGTGTGACGGCGACGGCATCCTCGTGGTGGACATGTGTCCTTGGGCTCCGACATTGCAACATCGTCTGCTCCAACGTCGGCGCGGAGCTTCGGAGGTAGTCCAGGAGCGGATGCAGACTGTGGTCTGCATCGACGACATCTGAAAGACGGAACGTGTGCTGGGTTCATGGTTGATGGATGGCAGGTGTGGTTTCCTCCATCGGCGTCTTAGTCGTGGTGGGGTGCCAGATCTAGAGTTTGATAGCGTGTCCGGGGTGTTGCCTCGGTCTGTTCGTTCAACGGCAATGGCTTCACTTCTGGTAAGCCATCTTGAAGGTCCATAAAGCTGCATATCAGCAATGGAGTCGCGTCGAGTTCGGGTGAGGAGGTGATCCGTCAATCTTTTTTTGTGGCTGATGTGGTGGTGCCGGATGCAGGTGACGGACGTTGGTGTCAAGGTCAGAGATGTTCTGTTATCTTTTCAGTTTTGTCATGTTGGACCTTACGTGATTTTGTACTTTGATCTTTATGATATGAATGAGACACGTATTACCATGAAAAAAAGACAAATATTTCCGGTCGGGCCTCCAGCCCGGCATAGTAGGTATGAGCTCACTCACACGGCGATTTCGGCCTGCCCTGGCCCGGCCTTGTTGAGTTTTGGAGGCTAGGCCCGACCCATACCTCCCATCACTCCTGCCCCTTAGCTCAAAAAAAGGCACTCCTGCCCCAGCCCCAGACCTCGCCGCCGGCGTCCATGTCGTCGTTTCTCCACCGTCTCCCCCTCGTCCACACCCAAAACCCTACGCGGCGGAGGCGGCGCCGGAGCGCGAGACGGAGCGAGGCGAGTGGCCTCTCTGCTCACTCGCTCGGCTCCTGCTGTCTTGCCTTTCCCCTCCCCTCCCCCGCGAGCCGAGGACAGGCTGAAAATTGGAAATGCGCTCGTCTCGGTCGGTCGGACCGTCGGACCGCGTGACCGGTAATGCCTCCGTCCCGATTCCCTCTTCGATGCCCCCCCCCCCCCCCCCCCCCCCCGAGATTACCTGGTTATTTAGGCGTGATTGGTGTATTTGTATTGGTAATTCTGAATTATTGCTGCGGTGTCAGAAGATGGGCGCGTGCTTGAGTTCAGGCTTGCGCACCTTCAACTATTTAATTCGTCTGCTCGCGTATAAACCTCATGGACGCAGTTGTGGCGTTGTTTGTAATGCCACAGATCGTCGCTCAGTGCGGCAGTTGCTGAAATGAGACACCAACTCTGCCTGGGGGCTGGAGTAATCTGACTTAGTTGGTCGCGAATGGTACTGTTCGATTCAAGTATGCATGTTTTGGACCACGCAATGTCATCTGGTTATATGGATAATTCACGCCCCCGTCGGAGGAAGACGCTTATTACTAGATCAGGTACGACACTCCGGTGTAAGTTGTTCAGATTTGTTCTTTGCGGTCTTAGTGAGCTCAAGCAGTTTAGTTTGACCTCTTCATGGATGACCTCAAGGATCTGTTTAGTTTGTGTCTCAGACATGAGTGTTGCCGTGCTCTGGTTTACATCCACACTCACTAACAGAAAGGAAAAGCAATACCACTTGCATTAACAACCGAGTGATCTGATCACCAGTGGTGGAGCCTCGTCCAGTTTACACAGAGGAGGACCAGTCTTAATGGGATTGCAAAGTATGTACAAAAGAGAGATACTGGTAGTAATCTCACTCTAATTTACTTTGACCCTGCACTAAGCTCCACGACAGCTGATCACACTTACACTCACAATTGCTAATGTGAACATCATAAACTAAGTTAAAAAAACATCATAAAACATAATATTAATTTTTATATTTAGAGATGTGATATATGAGAACTCGGATGATACTTTGTTTCATATGATATGAATCAATTGCTGGACTACTGGATTGTTAACTGGTGCTATATGGGCTGTCAAACTCAAAAGCTTTGGTGGACTATATAAAAAGGGTGTACCCAGTGCTGAAAGCTCCCACACAAGGTGGGGTCTGGGGAAGGGAATTTCTAGACAGCCTTACCCTTGCATAATAATTCTGCAAGGAGGCTGGTTTGAACCCAGGACCTCCAGGCCACAAGTGGAGAGACTCTACCACTGTGCCAGGCCCGCCCTTCTTTGGTGGACTATATAGTTTCTGAAAATGGTGCTGCCTTGTTCTAGAGCCCTCCTGCATCCATCCCTCAGCCTGGTCCTTGGAACCTATTAATCCAGAAAAGGAATCTGTTTAGAACTGGTAATGAAATGCTATTGTCCTAGAAATAACATGCCTAGTTTTTTCCCCCATATTAAATAGGGATGGTGTTTTGAAGATAAAGGGATGGTGTTCTTTTGTTGCCACTGTTTTTGAATTTCTACGTGGCTCATTCTTGTGTATATATCAAGAGAGGAGAACACCCTAACCTTCTTTATATTGTTCTACCATATCACTTCTTTCTTGAAACCGAAGTATTGTAAGGTAGTTAGTAAGAAGGGATGAAAATATTAATATTATTTCGTACATAAAGAGGTCATACCCTGATTAAATCTATGGAAATCACTATATTATGAAAAAAATGCATATTTGCCTGATCCAAAATTTCCCCTTTCTGAATATATGTGTTGATGTTGGCACTTCAGCAATCTCCAGAAACTGTTCCCCAGATCACCTTAGTAACCCCATGGTTGCTTTAGATTATATGTTAATGAGCTAACTATGTTTCCTAGTCTAGTACTTCTCAACTGGTACATTGTCAAGAATTCTATTTTTCATGGATCCAGAGACCCCCACCCCTCCCTGGTTCCGATGTGACATTGTGCCTATCTTCAGGTTCGGATCTATGTTGGAGCCAGGGCTACTCCAGTTTTTTCCTTCAATAATTATATATGTAGGAATTGCCTATATATATTTATGCACATATATTTCTGTGATTCTTAAACTCTATCAAATTAACCTACTTTCACCTAGTTTTTGCCTTCTTTTGCTTTTATTCTCAATTAAATTTTAGCTTCATGTTCTTTTTGGCCCCTGATTTTTCACTGAAACTCCGTCACTGCCTATATCATATCTATCCTTTAAGTAAAACATGAACTTTCGTCGGTGCGTACCTTCTGCCACCAACACCACTCTCCTTTTGGCAGTTGAAGAATAATGCAGCAACCGGTGGTCCAAGATTGTAAAATGCTGAGAAGTCTCTGATGTTAAAATTTTGCCGCCATCCTGGTGCATAAACTGTCTGCCGTGCTCCCTGTTTGAATAGCACAAAAACAAGCCGATGAATACCGGCTGGTGGCCGTGGAGCTTCATAGGGAACTATTTCATTGCCTGAAACATTTGTATTCTATATTAGACTTGCTTTGCACAATTCAATTTTTTTAAGGTGAAGAATAAATTTGACCATTTCACAATATGGACTGCCACTGTTCTAACTATTTTGGGCGACAAGCTCCTCATCAGTTTGACATAGATATTCCCTGTAGTTCAGTGCCATTACTGCTGAGCCTGCTCCTTTTATACTCGCTGTAAATTCAGTAAATATAGATAATGTCCTGTGATGCCTTATTTGTTGACCTTCTTCTCAAACTATATACCTTAAGCTATATGTGCGGTTGGTCTCTACAGCCCAATATCATGTGCTGCATATCCACCATTGCATCCAGACATAAACATAGAAATATTGAAGTTGAAGATAGACTATCTACAGGCGGAACGTTTCCATTAGCGAGCATATAGAAAAAGGAGATAGGTCATTTGGTTGCCTATCATTAAATGCAATAATAAAATAGTAAACTCATGAGCTGTGGCATGTTATGGAATTTCTGTTTAGTCTGCTAAAAGCATTCCAAATTCTGTTTAAAATGTGAAATCTGCTTGCAATCTTGATTGAATGGCAGAGAAGCATGTCTATCTGCTAGCCCAAGCCTAACAGATTGGCTAAGCCAGGTAAATGGAATGGGCTGGTATATGGCTCGAAAGAAGTCTGCCATACATTTTCTTACTGCTAATGTAGTAATTTGGCCAAGTCACATTGCTAGTATCTTTTCTGTGGGAACATGACACTAGTGCTTTGTGATAACCATAACTATGGTTTGTCTGCTTGTGCTAATACGTATGTGTGAACTCTAGTAGGCAGCATCTTAAGGGAGGCTATAAAGCACCGTGATAATTTTTCAGATTAGTGTTCTAAGTGGCATTCTAGTATTTTGTCTTCACTTGGAAATGGAAGTTCCCATGTTTGAAGAATCTGAAGTATGTCTAAATTTGGAATATAGGTGCATCTTGTATTTATGCTGGCCACAGGTCAAACATTGTATACTGTCAAGCAGTGAAGCAGGTAACAGTTTCCATCAACTTGATGTCCAATTGAGATCTCACCACATTGACAAATGTCATCAAGTGGGGCCCACAGAAAGTTACATGGTGTCAGATACTCAACTGGGGCACTGTTGGCAGATAAATACTGTCCAACTGCTTAACCTGCATCAAAGACAGGTGCAGTCACATATTAGAGCGGGGCACCCCCCCCCCCCCCCCCTCTCTCTAAGGTGCTTTGCATTTGACTCACATGTATGAGGTATCTGTATTTGAGATGGTTATGTATAGTTTAGCCTTCAGTAGGGTAATCATAAAACTTTACTTGGAAACTAGATAGAGTTTATTCGTCTCAAACTCTCAGTTGCTGCAGTGTCACCTTAAATCCAAAAAGATTAAGTATAAGGGTATAGAACAAAAATGCCTAATTAAAGACAAAGAATCTCAGCATATGGTATATTAGCCTATTAAATAAACCTAATATGCATGTGTCAGTGACTGAAAGTGTACTCCTGTTTGCGATTAGTTTGACGATGGCTTGAATTAACCATTGACTTGATTCGTACTTTTTTTTGAGTAGTTGCAATAATTCTCTAAAACCCTTGTGCACATCTTCGCTTGCAAATTTTATTTTGTTGGAATTTATGTTGTCATTTGTCATATACTACCTCCGCTAGCCTACCAAAACATCATATATTTTAGAACGGAGGTAGTAGTTCATTAAGTAGCGGGCTTATGTGATTGTTCGAGCCAAAGGATTTCAAAGTACAGAACAATGAATATAATTTTTTTTGTGTGCATGGAGCAATTGAGGAAAGATATTGATACCCAAATAATCTGAGTAGTTTGCCGATTGTGTTATATGATAAATTGTTCAACCGTCTGCATATGTCATGTATGATTGTTCGACTATTGGAGATTATGTAAGGCGTTACCCACCAAAACGTGCATCTGTTGCCTCTGGGATGTCTGTCACCAACCTGTACAAAATAACCAACAAGACAACACCTTTAGATCATTGATCAGCAACAGGACTGTTCATACATGATGCAATATAAGCTACATAAACCTATGCCTAAATCATGTCAAATTAAGGAAAAAACAATGTACGATTAAATTGAAAGTTTTTTAAGGAGTTTTAAGTTGAAGAAACATGAATCCGATTAATTTATTAGTTATATGGTTTTTTTTAGATTGGTGATACTTTCTTAATAGCAAGTAGCTAACAAAATATTGACCAATCAGCCAAACAAAAAACTTGGTGTCACAAATAGGCAGCATGTTGAGTCAGAGGAACGTATGGAAATGTCAGTGTTTGGTACAAAATCAGTTACCCGTAAGTTTATCCAGCAGGAAATGTGAGCAATACGTGTTAACTTTAAGCATTAGCTGCTTAGCTCTAGCACCATTTTTCCTCTAACAGTACTATTGAGATTGCATCAATGCATATCTTGATGCTTTTCATGTTGATGTCATATTTAATGCCTTCTTCAATTAATGTGTTTGTCCCAGCTCACCATATCCTATATACCTAAGAGATTCATCTCCACTATCTTATTTATCTTGACATGCAGCCTATTCACATCATCAAGTAGGTTCACCATGTAAAAAGCTTTCCCACTAAATCTTCATGCGCATGCTCTCAGTAATTCTCCCGGAACCTTATTAAGGGCCATCTTTTCACTACTTTGTGTTTTGAAGTAATTAATAATCAAATTTTCAGAGTACCTAGTCCATGAGAAGGTGGTAAAACATCTTCTTGGAGACTGTAGAAACTATTAAGATTTATGCTGCAATATTTGGTTATTTAATTTCCGTGCTACCAAACAGTATCTACAGGAAAACTAATGAATGTTGATAAAAATGGCAATCTAAACAAAGAGACTTAGGTTAAGGGAGTTATGGTGCTAGAAAAGAATTAGGTTACCGCAATACTGTACTTTCTTACCCAATAGCATACAGAACAAGAGTTCCTCAGCTGTTGATGGATGGAAAAGAAACACCCCCCTCCTTTTTTGAGAGGGCTGCATTCCAATCCTGCAGGTTATCTATGTAAGGGGTTCTTGAACTATAAACATAAAAACAATGTTGCAAGAAGCAGTCATAGGTTTCTTAAGAAATTTGGCATCATTAGGTTAAGGAAGAAACTATGCAGTACTGTGTAATAAATATAACATGCTCACCAATGCAAATATTCCCTGTATTCCGGTTTGCTTGGACTTGGCGCGTCAGGATCCACCATAACCTTATAAGATGGGACATTTCTATCTTAGCATTGAGATAAAGACAAAAGAGGCAGTTGCATACCTTATAGAGGAGCCAGAGCACAACTCTACAGAGCAAAAAGAAGAATGCAATAGTGAGAAGCAGTGTGGTCAGGTATCTTCTTTTATATACTTTTATATAGCTAGCGGGTTCAGGCGGGATAGGGGATATTCTGATTAATTTTCTGGGTAGTTTTGTCTATTCGGTTATGTAGAGGATGTTCATAGCAACATGCATGTATGCCAACTTTAACATAAGAGAGCTTCAAACTCGAACTTTAAGCAAAGCAGACATATTTGGGCTTATCCTGCCCAATATTCTTGTATAGCACTGTACAAACAAGATACTAACATAGGGTGCAGACATATATTCTAAAGTAGCATGTACTATACTTGATCATTCCCAATGGTTATTTGTGATGTTCTTGTTCTCACTATAATATTCTTTGTGGCCTATATCTCTCGTATTTCTGTTATAAAAAATCACCCATGGAACATATATCTGTGGAAGTTAGGTATCCTTCTTTAGTGAAACATCATTCAGACTTGTGCATAAGGGTTTCTAAACGTAGGTTGCTTTGAGTAAGGATCTTGTATAGATCAGGGTATGCGTCACTCACTATGATTACCTTATCTGATTATTCTAGACACCACCCCTCACACGAGAGTCATCTTCTTTTTAACGTTTTGTTTGGATCAAAGGTCATTTTTCATATTATCTAACACAATAAACCTGCAAACTACATATATCATTTTCCTACAAGGTACTGTGTTACTTACAAGTATGTAGAGCTACATATATTGTGTACTTACAAGTGTGTAGAGCTTCGTCCGGTCACGACCTTCAATCTCCACCTGTGGTGCATTGAGCACGGCAGATGATCGTACCCCAGTGCCATTTGTAATCTCCTTCTCACCATAATTAATCCTCATGGCAGCTGACTTTACGAAAGGATCCAACACATCACCAATTACCTGGCTCAGTGCCAAAGGGTCCCTGCCCCGCGACATAACTTGGTTTTATTATTGTAGGAAGGCTACACAAGAGGATTTTACTGACACTTCGATCGACTAGGCTGTGAGAAATGCTCAATATGGTGGAAGGGCTGGCTGAAAATTTTCTGTGTGGAAGAACAGAGTAGTTCATCGTAAATTTATAGGAGTGAGGCATCCAACTTTATGTTCACAACATTCCATTGTGCACTATGAGCAAATGGAATCTAACTTTTCATAAAATATTATTATTTTCCTTATAGTTCTTCTTTGTTGCATGGAAATGTTGAGCACCTATCAATCTCCAGATGGCCTAGTTGTAGCTGTGGCTGGCCATGATCTTAGTGAATGGCCTGTATGGTAAGTTGTTCCTGCATATATTCCCCAAAGATCTGGAGGCATGTTTAAAGCTCCAAGAATTAGCCTCCCCTGCATGACGCCTTGCCTGGGCTAGGACAAAGGTTTGCAATGGGTCATTTCATGTTCAACGATACTTCTTTGAGTGGTGAGCACTCAGCTTTAGAGAGAATATTTCGATCAACATCAGAATGCAAGAGTATGAAACCCGGGGAGGTAGAAACAGGTCATAAGCAATTTTCATTGTTCTTGACAGCAATGGTAGTATCTAGTACTTCACCCTTCACCCTCGAGTGGAAAAGTATTCGCAGGTCCTATCTTACAGAGTTGTCACCTACTGAGGCTTCACATGGACCATAAAAACAGTCAGAGAGGCTTCACAAAGATAATGCTGAAGACCTTAAATCGTGGTAACGAATTAACAGGATGCGGCTGTTCTTGTTTACTTGAGAATAGCAGGGTGTCTTATTGTGATTACTTTCAGCGAACTCAGACTTCCTTTTAGGACTATGACATCGTATAACCAGATTAGGCAAGCTTAGTCTTTCTATACCTGGATATCATGAGGTAGCCTGCTTGACTATGTGAGGATGCCTAATTCTTCTAATGTGCAAAATGAAATATATATTCATTTTTTATTTCGATATCATCTACGCATGTATTCATGTTTGATTACCTCTTTCCTTGTGCACATTGCACAAAATACAGCTGCACATGACCAGCTGGAAGAAACAGGTACTGGATGAGCATCTCCTGGTTCAAGTTGCAGAATCAATGTCTTTGATATTGTCAGAATCAAGCCATATTCCAGATTCTCCATATCATTTGAAATCTGGCTGCGAGCAGAAATTTCACCCTTGATGATACAAATGGGCATTTGGAGATAGGTGTTATCACCTGGAGCTTGCATTCAAACTGTACCTGCAAGAATACTACATCCAGCTGCCTCGTCTCTCCACATAAACATCCATATCAGGCAATCAGCAGCGTGACGAAGAATCCATGCAGATTTTGTATTTTCAGCTGGGAATAAAAGGTGAGGACAACTGGCTGCTACATTTTGTACCCTTTAATTCCGCATAAACTTTGGAATAAGTGCTCCGTACTGTGCCAAAGCTTTTCTTTCACCTTTTCTAGTTAGCATATGTGTCAGCATACGTGCAAGACAACATTAGGCCTATTACTCCCTCCGTTCGGAATTACTTGTCTTAGAAATGGATGTATCTAGACATTTTTTAGTTCTAGATACATCCATTTCTGCGACAAGTAATTCGGAACGGAGGGAGTAGTATACAAAGAGCTTTGCAGAAGACAAGTTATATCTCCAAAATTTCTACCCAATCCCTTCATACAAAGAAGGGCCTTAAAGAAAGCATGACATATAAGGGTACCATCAGTTTTGCAGAAAACGTAACTGTATGTAGTACCAAGAGCTTGAGGAAAAAACATTTAGGGAAACCGGCTAAGAACAGGACCCTTAACCTAGTATCTCTGTTATTTAAGTGGTATAAGTTAGAGTTTCTGAAGAAATTTGTCGACCAAAGAGGGGGGCCACGGATACCTTTGGCATCAATGGTGCTCTGCCCGTGGTACGAACCCGTTGTTGACATTTGGATAACTAGTTTGCACGTGTACTGATACAAAATTTCTTGGAGACGTGCTAATGTACGGTGGGATCACAACCAACTTTTTTTAACGGAATATGCTCTAAATATCACAATCTTGTTGGAATAAAGGTACTGTGTTGCAGATCAGATGGGCATCTCCACCAGGACCTTGCTAGCAGAAAGGCAGAAGATCAACTTTAAATTGCTGAAAGTTCTCGCATGACAATCACAAGGGAAAGGCACCAAGGAATTTCCCCGCACCGCAAACTACCTACACCTGACTTTCGTGGATGAACTCTCTCCATGCATGCCAACCCTCGCTGCGGCGCTACCTATGCTTCGTCTATACTGTTTGAGGGCAGGCTGGAAACAGCGCTAAAGGTCATCTAATCCAGGTCAGAGCTGAATCTATTCTAGTGGAGTGCAGTCTTATCATTTGGCAATCCTGCATCTACAAATTGCTGATACAGCTTGCAGCATATATACTGTTTGTCATGACGGGCTACAGTACCGGCATGGCAGGCTGCAGTAGCAAAATGGGCCAAGAACAGGAAAACAGAGCAAGTCAGTCCCATAGTTGGCAACGGGGTGGCAGCTTGCTGATTGGTGGGTCCAGAGTCCAGAGACTGGGTCGGTGTGGATTGCACTCTGTTATGTAGAACGACAATGACAAGTGGGCCTAATAGTGGAGGAATGAGAGTGATGTACTTTATGTTCTCGGGTAACAAAAAGTGACCGTTATTCTCTCCAATTGCTTATCTCTTTTGCGTTCTCCCTTCCCCCTTTTTTCTGTGCTGTGACGGCGATCATATCTTAGGTGACGGGGACATAACATTGTTGCAGCAGCTTGTGCTGACTCCTGTGGGGCTATGTAATCTGTGCAAGATTTTCACTTTCTAAGAGCTTACAGGTTTGACATCTGGCATTTTTTTCCCTACACCTCTAGTTTTTTTCCATATCTCTAGCATTGATTTACTGGTTTCTCTAGCAATCTCAGGTCAATTAATCCAGTGTGAAGAACAGAACAGTGTGATAACACGCAGCAGCAAGAATGGGTTGGTCGGAGCAATTCAGGAATCTGGTTATCAATACTGCTGTATATTTACTTATCTTTCACCAGAGTAAAGAGGCAAAGCCTAGCCGTTGTCCATTGATCGTATATTTTGGATGGATCTAGCTGTTCAGAGTGAAGGGATTACTATACACATTCAACTGGAGCTGTCATAGATGGATGGGGTTCAAACATGGACTCAGATCTTCTCGACGGGTTTGAATGAGGAACGCGATGAGAACAAGAGCTAATTTGGACAAGATGCCAACATTTTCTATTAGCATACACACCGCTAGCGTCCATCTTAATCCTATTTCAGGGCCCTAGTCTCTGAAACTTCTTTGTACCATATTTCAGGGCCCTGGTTTCTGAAATGCCTTATATTTTGTGAAACAGTGTTGCTAAATCTCAGTCGACCAGACTTGGCTATGTCTCAGTCAATGCTATATTTGTGAGATTTTGCATGGAGATTTGCGCAAAAAATTAATTTAGTTTTTTTTTCTTATATGTTATGTACTTGAGTGAGAATTGCTTAAGTCTCAGTCGACTAAGACCTAGCGACATCCTTTGTAAAATTCCAGTCATTTTTGTTTTCATTTTGTATTTGTTATGTAAGTCTTGTATTTTTGTTTATTTTAGCTTTGGTTTTGTTGCAACTGCATCCTTCTATCCTTGAGAATTTGCCCGTCATCGATGCTCTGCATCCTTCTATCCTTGAGAATTTGCCCGTCATCGTTGCTCTAGATAGTCCAATATATTACTCCATCTGTTCCTAAAACTTGAACTGCAAAAAGTCTTATATTTAGATAGAGGTTATTACTTGTTAATATAAGCACGAATGCATTGGCTTTATATGCGAGTTGATTTCCCTTTCTATGATTATTCTTACAAACTTTCCAAATAGCCCTGAGATTTTCAAGTATTTTTTTCGCATGTGTGCATCAGTTTTTATCTTTGGTAAAATTTGCATTAATGTTCCATCTGCCTTCTTGGGCAGCGACTTTCAAGGTAGTACTTGCATACTCCCTCGTCCACATCTGAATATTTCAATATGAACTATATACAGACTGAAATGAGTGAACAAATACACTAAATCATGTCTATATACATCCGGTTCACAAAAGAGTTAGAACATCTTATATTTGTGAAGGTAGTGAATACAGCCAGTATACGTTGTATATAACATATACCGTATCACCACATACAACTAGGGGGACATACATTACACCTATTATGTATTTACATGTGCAACCGGTAGAAGAACCGGAATAGGGGGACATACATGGACATGGAGTATGTGAGCTCGAGCTCACATGCACCCTTGCTACAGTAAAATTGAAAAAATATTTTTAAAATTAAAAAATCTGATTTTTTTTGCAACAAACATTATGTGTGTTACACATGCGTGCCAATTTTCGTATGAAATGACATTTGTGGAGGCCTCAGCAAAAAAGACAAAATCATGCTCGAAAAAAAACTGTTTTGGAAGCATTTTAGAGCATCGATTTTGTTTTTTTTTCACCGAGACCTGCATGAATGTCATTTTGTCATGAAATTTGGCACGCATGTGAAAAAGACATCAATGTTTGTTGTCAAAAAATTTCAGATTTTTTTGAACTTTTTGAATATTTTTAAAATTTTACTGTAGCAACGGGTGCGTGTGAGCTCGAGCTCACAAGAGCACTTTCGGACATACATTACACTTATTATGTACTTACATGTGAAACTTGGAAGAAGGGGCCAGTGGAATGCGCAACCTGGCAAGGTGCAAATAGAGCATGGAGAATAGCGTGAAATACGAAACATAAAGAGGACATATATGAAAACTATGTGGTGAAAATAAGAGAGTAAGTGCTAGAAGCTCCCACATCAGGTGGGGTATGAGGAAGGATTATATGAGGCACGTCTTATCACTGCACAGTCCAACGCAGAGATGCTGTGTCAAATACAAGGCACAAGTGGGGAGTACTTCACCACTGTGTCAGGCTGTCCTTCTGGTGATTATAAGGTGTAAGGTCCAACTTACTATGGAACAACTTTTGGATAGCATACCAGAATAAAATATAACTTATTATTTTATACTAGTATACATGTAGATGTAACCGTTCGGATCTCCCTCACCTTCGTGCTTCACCAACTTCGAGTGTGGAGCTAGGCCAAATGCCCCAACTCCATGAAGCCAGTCCTGCGAAGCAAAGGCTTCACACTACCAAACGATCGTCCGTGTGAGAAGCTGGCATCAACGTGAGTAAGCTGGATTAGAGGATTTGAAGAAGCCACATGAGTTTCGAACAGGGCCTAAGTGTGTCTTCTCCAACAATGGCCTCACTAGAACGAGCTCCATGTAGACCTGCATTCCCCCACCCTCCATATTCATACCAACACCGAAAGTCTTCCCCTCAGTTGTCTCGGCTCTCTGTTGCACCGCCACACTACTTCACCTCTACACGACTACACCTCCTCCCGTGCACCTTCTTACGTACTATGCTACCTTTGACTACTATTTGCCCGACCCCAGAAACAAAGGCTCCACCATCTCCTTGCTAACGCCATTTTCACATTGTCATGCTACACTTTTCTCTATGAGTGAAATGCGTCATTAGTCCATTAACTCAAATTTGATTGCACATTTTAGGCCAACAACTCGAGAATTGATCGACTTAGGTCATAAACTCATTAATTTGATCAAATAAGGCCAAAACCAATGTGGGAAAGGAAAAAACTGGCCACATGTCAGCCTCCTGTGTACCGCTCGTGAACTAACCATTCATTATATGGATCTATTTGCAAAGTTGCTAGTTTTTTCTCATAAACCATGCTAACGACATATATGTTGAAAAAGTATATAAAAACTAGCTCTGCTGAAAATCGAACCCAAGCCCTTTGGCAATGCCAACCAACTCGCTGGCCAATTTAACATCAACCAATTTGTGTACTAATATGCTACCTAGTTTATATTAGAATACCTTTGACATTAACGGAATACAAATCATTTCCTAAGGGCATGGCCAACGGGCCATGTTGTATAGCTGCCCCATGTCTCACATTGGATTCAACAGTCCAGCTCATATGATCTTGCTGCCTACTGATCAAAAAGTGGACTCTTGTAGAGGAACTCACCTCCTCGTGAAAGCAAGAGAGAGAAGACAAAGCGAGAGAAATGACCCTAGTTGCGGTGCTCATGCTCTCCTTGCTCGAGAAAATGAAGAGCGCTTGTTCTCCTCCGTCTGTGGCACTAGGTCCCAAAGATGGTGGCATGTGTTGAGTGGCTAGAGTCACGAACGATGCTCTGAGTTTTCTTTGCTGCTGCGGATGTACTGGGGCAGCACCAAGTGATTCCCCCATAGTTCATGTCCCAAATCCACATGATCACGTGGATCCTTTCTTAAAGTTTCTTTCCTAAACCCACACCATATTCTCCACTTTCCTTCTGTTGGCGATCAGGCTGCTCATCAAATTAATGTGTGCTTAGGAAAGGATCGCGTGAATGTAGGAAAAGATTTGCATTCAATTAATGTCACTATATGATTGTAATATATAGTGGCCTCATTTTAGTACAAAACATTGATGTTGCACTGATTAGTGATACGCTTGTTGATGCCAATAAAGGGCATGGGTTTGAGTCCATGCAAGGTATATTTTTTATTACCCTTTTCCTTCATACACTGTTTGCACGATTTGTGAGAGAAAAAACCGGCCGTTTTGCAAATAGATACATGTAAAAAATGGTAAGTTCACGAGCGGTATAAGGGCAGCAGACATGGCAGCCACATGGTCGGTTTTTTTCCCTCCCGATCGGTTTTGGCCTCATTTGATCAAATTAACGAGTTTATGGCCTGAATCGATTAATTCCTGAGTTATTGGCCTAAAATGTGCAACCAATTTGAGTTAATGAACTAGTGGTGCATTTCACTCTTTCTCCATGTACCAAGTGTGGTGGACCGGCTGGATCATGTTCCAAGTGAACACTAACATGAGCCTAGCCGTCATGGGAGGTGGGGGAAGAAGATAAGGAACAAGAATACGAAACAGAGGTGTGGGCAAGCAAACCATGCCTAGGTAGGTGCACATATAGACTGTTGCACAATAAAGAGCACATTATCATTTTACTTAAATACAATATTAACTAGGCCAATAATTTGGTGGATATTTTAATGTTGTTGTAAAATGAAACAACACAGATTGGCATATCACTACTTTTTCTTCTTGACCAGATATCTTATAATTGGGCACAACTTGATCTGAGTGAGGCACTTGTACAATCTAAAACATTCTACTGAGTTACACCAACCTAGATTAATGGAATCTAGAATTTCCAGCCATGATATTTATTAGTGTGCCAAGATAGGCAAGTTCATTGCAAATGCATAAGAGAGTATCATGTCATCATTTTCTACCATCCACTTTCAAATTTAATGGATAATATTGCACCAATGCAAATACCAATATGGTTGTAACTCCTATAATAAGTTGTATGCTATCTAGTTACTTAACGCCAACCACAAATGATGACTAACACATCTATACAACACAATATATGTCTAATCTAAGGATGATTAATTCACTAAATAGAGTTATTATTTTCCTTGTTACCATTCATACGTGAGGACAAAAATATATGGGTAGGATATATACTCGGTAATATCTATATTTTGTAGTTATGTGATACATTAACATAAATAATTAACATTTTTTCCCTTTGTTATTCAAATAAAATATGTCAAGTGGTCGAAAATGCAAGATGTTTTGAATTACTTGGGCACTTTATTTGTCAGATTGAAATATCATGACACAATTTGTATTATGCAAATCTAGCCTTTGATTGAGGGTAGCTCAATCTTCATGGATCTTTGTATGATCTTATATGTAGGGAAATTACCATCTAACATTGGAGGCCCATTTCCCCATGAGAGCCCATTTGGTCGTTTTTTGCCACGTAAATTGTCAGGACTATGACACTCCAAGTTTACCAGTCAAGATCGCAAGTAATCTGGATATAGACTACTTTTCATAAGCCTCTTCCTTTTTGTGTTCCAGAAGTTCTTAATTTCATTATCTGTGTGTCCTGGCATTGAAATACAATGATTGGTATTTAGTTGTACGAAGGCTAATTTGCATGATACAAAAATCCGTTGTACAAGCTGGACGCTAATTCTGTACATACACAAATGAAAGGCAAATGGATATCATGCTTTCAATACACATAATATGGAGAAAAAACAAACCAATAAGTCATGGTGTGTAATAGCATCTATAGGCGCAAATACCCAATTTGGCCCCTATATATCCATGAAACACAGATAGGAGGGGTCGAGCCATTGATGGATCACAAATGTTGCACAAGACCATTGATGGATCTCGAAGTTGTCGATGAATATCTAGGAAATCTACAATGTTTTGTGCCTCTTGTTTTGGGAGACGGACATTTTCTGCTAGCTTGTCAAAATCATGAACATTGTGAACAACCTCACCCTCATCCTCCACAATACTGTTATGCAAGATCACACAACATGTCATCACCTCGCACAATGTCCCAGGGTCCCACAATTTTGCAGGTCCACAAAAAATAGCCCATCGATCTTGGAGCACTCGAAATGGCCCCTCCACATCCTTCCTAGCACCATCTTGCATTTGGGTAAGGAGAGTTATTTTGTTATCTTGGTCTTGGAGATAGCATTCACAATTGTCGTGCACTGTGGATAGATACCATTGACAAAGGTGGTACCACATGGTGTAGTTGTGACCGTTGACGGTTAGTTGCACTCCGGAGCCTCCCCATCACAAAGTATTTTAAACAATGGGGATCCCTAGCTAAAGCACGCGTGAGATTCTGGCATGCCAAATAAAGAGTGTTAAGTCCACAAGCTTTTGATTCCAGTGCTTCAAGTGTGATGGTGGGCCCTTTGGTGTGACCTTGGTATTGAGCTGCCAAATCTACCGGATAGTTCTTCCATCGCAAATGCATGTAAACGACTGAACTAATTAAGCATACTGGGAAAGCCTCTTGTTGCTCCAATTGCCAGAAGATTTGCTGTGCCATCAGTATTTGGTTATCTCACGTACTCTAGTTCAAACACATTCACTAAGGCAGACGAGAATCTCACCATTGCATCAATGCATGTGCCCTCTTCCATCTGAACATACTCATCGATGGCATCTGCAGCTGTGCCATATTCAAGCATCCTGATAGAAGCAGTGCATTCCTGGAGAGGAGAGAACGATAGTGCTACAGTACAATCCTTCCTCAATGTGAGCTAAGGATTATATTCCTTTGCACCCTCCATTATGTGGAAGAACAAATACATGCGCATCCGGTAGTTACGCCAAAAGAACCCCTCATGATATATTGGGCTAGCTTTGAAGTAGTTCTTGTAAACATCAATATGACCCTGTATCCTATTCCAAGTAACAGTTATCATGCCCGACATCAAACCCTAAAGTTTAGAACATACTTCTCTTCCCTCTCCACTGCTTCGAGGATGCTCATCATCATCATCTTCATATCAAAACGTAGTCGCCATCATCGGACACGATGATGACGAAACAAATAACTCCATTTAAATAAACTCATAATGTAGGGCAACAAACTCATCATCCAACGACTCCATCATGTCTCCTAAAAAATGTGCAACAAAAAAGATCAAAAAACACTCGAGACATTTTGTCAAACTTGTGGTGGGCTTGGTGTATGGCGGATGGACTAGGGTGTATCGGGGCGGTGTATGGGCAGGCGACGGGGTCAGGGGGTGATCCGGGTAGGGGCCAAATGGGGGGCATTGTTGGTGTTCGACGATAGAGCTTGGGGTGGGCGTAGAACGAGGAGAGTGCAACACACACAGAGAGACGTAACAGAGGAGGAAGATAGAAAGCCGGAGACGAGGGGGTGGTTTGGGAGGGTTTGATGTGGGGCTGGTTCGTCATATATGACGTGGAGGACATGCACGAACATCCCCATTTTTTGTCCCACATATGGGCTAGGTTTGGGGTTGTCCGCACAAATAGGACTACTTTGGGCAGACCCGTCGGAGATGTATTTATGTCCGAACAATGTTTGGACTTTTCGCTTCAACATACGGGGGAGATTTGAGGGTTTCCCTTGGAGATGCTCCAAGCTATTTTTTATAAATATTATTAGAACAATACATTGTTGTTTTTAAAACTTGTCAACATCCTAATTTTAGACCAAGATATCATATACATCATAGACTCATCCATATGTGTATTTTATCTCTTATTCTATATCATGTTGTTGCCTCTTGCTGTATAGTATGTGCCATAACGTGACATCTCGTGGGCAATGATCAATTAGGAGCACATAGTGAGCATCACATAGTAGGATCCAATAACCTTACCAGGTTTTCTTCAAAGTCCAAAAGCATATTCTTACTCTATGCTTGAAATGGAGGCATGTATTTCGTCTGAAGTCAAATGACACAAAGTTCGGTAAATTTTATAAAAAAATTCAACAACTGCAATACAACAAGTTAGTATCATTAAATACACAGTAAAAATACATTTCCATATTATATCCATCTAGTATTGTAGTTATTGATATTTATAAACTTTGCATCGTTTGACTCTAGACCCCAATAGACAGCAAAATTTCACTAGCTAGGGGGATGGCATTTGCGAACGTTTTTATGGCAAATTCTTCAGAAACAGGTAACAAATAATTTGGTTGTGAAAATTGCCAGGATTGCTTGAAGAAACTGCCATGTTCCCGCAACCTAAATTGCCGTGAAAAATGTTCGTTTTGCCATACACCTCCACTGAACGTTCGGTGGACAACATCACCGAATTTATAATCATTCTCTCAAGCATGAAGGGTGTATGAAGCATGTTCCGAAAGTTGCTAGGAAACGATGATAACCCCAAAGAGCACTGAGTCACTCGCCAAACAGACCTGGCCAGTGAACACGTGAAGAAATGACTATTTATGTTGTTTCTTTATTTAATATAATCACACACAAATTTCCTATTACCCTTCCGACCCATTTTACAAGGTTTTCTTCGACTCTCTTAAACGAGTTAATTGCACATTGGTTGCATAATTGGGGTAGTGCCAGCGAATTGGTATCACTTTCCGTAATTTTTACTTCTCAGTACCAAGACTGGGACGCGCGGCTACAGAACGATCTAAACTCCATATAAACAGGCATTGACGCTGAAACTGATCGATGAGGCCCTCCTATCAGGTGCCACAGTAGCCAATCAGCGCATATGCCCATGTGCTGACTTGGACAGGTCCGGCTCGGTCGCAAAAATAGTTTGATCTCCAGGGCGATGTTTGCCCTCCACACAAATTTAAATCGAAAACGCAATTGTCGCATTTTCAAACCGTTGATACATAAAGCAAAATGAAAATATGCTAAAGGGTGATTGGTTAGGGAATGCTTCCATCTTTTTTTCTCAATTTAACCGTGCAGCAAACACATGTACTCACAAAAATTGCTTCATGATTGACCTATTTGCCCTCCTAGTCTTTAATCACCACTGCTTAGCTTTCGATTTGTTTCTAACCATCAAATTAAATGTGAATAATCTGTCCTCTGAAAGAAAATAGTATTCACAAAAACTCATTCTTTCACAAGTTGTCGCTCGCCGTCACGTGTCGCCTAACTCCGTCAAGTTGGTTAGGAACGGGTTGACGTAATCACCGAAATGCCCCTGCCTAACGCCGGTACCCGCATCGTCGTCGAACACCATCCACTCTTTCGTGGCCACCGCCGTCGACGCCACGCCGGCGTCCTCCATGGGGACCGCCAGCGCCTTCGCTTCGTTGTCCTGCTCCACCATGCAGCCGCCGTCTTCGACGTGGGCCATGATGAGCTTCTCGAGGTCCCTGATGTCGTGGTCCGGGACGCGCTCCAGGGCCGGGAACTCGGCGGCGCTGAGCACGCCGAGGGCACGGCAGAGCTCGAAGTAGGACGACACCAGGGCGCTCTGCTCAGCCTCCTTCCGCAGCACCCGCACTCCCTGCATGGCCCTGCGCCGCCTCGCCGTGGCCACGGTCTCTCCCGGCCGCGGCCGAGGCATCGCCGTGGTCGGCGCCGAGCCCCCGAGGGCGGCGACGAGGTACTCGGCGATGCCGGCGCGCACCTGGCCGTACACGTCGAAGATCTCGACGACGGCGCATTCCATGGCGTCGAGGACGAGGCTCTGCCGCTCCATGCCGTCCCCGTAGGGGCGGATCTGTATGAGCAGGTCGAGCAGGTGCTGGCGCCTGGACAGGCGGTCCAGCAGGCGCGTCTCCTCGTCCTGGTCGCCGTTGGCGCCGGCGCCGTCGTCTTCCTCGGCGGCGAAGAGGGAGCGGGCGTCGAGGAAGCGGAAGTAGGCGCGCACGAGGGCGGAGAGGCCGGCCGAGGAGCGGTCCCGGAAGTCGGCGAGGTCGAAGGGCACGCGGCCGCCGGCGCGGGGCTGCGCGAGCAGGAGCAGGCGGTGCGCGAGCATGAGCGCCTTGAGCGCCACGGCCCAGCAGCGCGTCCGCCCCGCCCGGCGCGCGAGCGCCCACACGAGCGGCGACGGCGAGGAGGCGCGCGCGAGGTCCAGCACCCGCGCCGCGGCGCCGCGGTCCACGAAGCGGTCGTCGTGGCTGGTGGCGCGGATGACCGCCGCGTCCAGCTCCGCGGCGCCGCCCCTGACCCTGGCCGGCGAGCGCAGCGCCCCCGCGGCGCGCGTCAGGCACAGGCTCTTCTTGTCCTTGGCCGCCGCGGCGGCGCGCCTCCACCACTGCCGCGCCGTCGTCATTGCAGATGGAACGATCGATCGGTCGGTTGCCCCCTCCCGCCAGCCAACCCTGTGCTGGGCAGCGATCGGTGGATCAAGCACCTCGATCAAGCACGCGCGCACGTAGACGTAGGACAGGACAGAGCCCCGATGTATGGATGGATATGATATATGCGTCGACAGATGAATCCTGGGCCGCTGGAGCATGCGGCGGGGAAGGAGGAGGGGGGTGGGGAAGCGGCATTGCGTCAACGGACGACGTGTGCGGCACTATGGTGGTGGGATCATGGCATGGGGATGGAAGCACGCAAAGCCAACTGGCGCGCGCGCGGGGGGGAAGAAGGGAGGGAAATGGCCGACGATCTGCCCTCCTGCCAGCCAGGTAAATCCTTTCTAATTCTGGAGTGAGTGAGCCGGGACGCATGCCGTGTTTTTCAATTGCAAGTCAAGTCAAGCCAAGCCGCGATTGTTTCAAGCAGAGCTCCAACGTCCCCATCATCAGCAGCACGATACGGGGCAGGAGATGGCGTCCGTCCATGGATGGATGGATGCCCATTTACTTTGACCACCGCCCGACTCCGTGTCACGTCTTCTTGACGAATTGCTTGATGCATGCCAACATGCCGAGATGCAACCCGCCACTCCCCTTTCCCCTCCCCATTTGCTGCTGCTGGTAAGACGCTCTGCATTTCCGCTATGCAAGGAATGGAAAGGGGGCTAGCCCGGTTCCAAAATAGGCTTCGGACGGCACCGTCGCTCGCGCCAGACCAGACAAGCACACATGTTAGCTAGCTGCAACAATAATAATTTTAACAAACAAACTAGCGTGTGTGTTATCGCCAATTTTCTTCAAGGCCTAATAAGATTAAGAAATTTAATTAGCATTTGACTGACTTCTTCTCGCATCACATGGCTGCCCTTGCTCGCCACCGGCCGGCCGGTGCGAGTAGATCCATCGGACCAATTGCGAAATGCACTCAATCATCATCATCATCGTTGTCGTCCACTGGGGCTTGATCAATTGTTTGTGCGCCTGCGGCATCCATCCAAGGAGTAGGACCAAGGCAGATTCCGTACACACGTGCATTTCACAACGAATGGGCTCGCTGCCTTGTGCATCTTCAAGTACAGTTCACTGCCTCCGCTCTGTTTATCACATGATCTAACTACAATAACGGATTTCCTCTGCATTGTGGCGATGACTAACTGTGCTTACATTTGGACACCACCGACCGGCCTGTACGAACAGATTAGGACGTTCAGACCGACGGGAATGCAGACAAGAGACAATCATCGTCCGCGCGCTTCAATTGTTTGCGCGCATCTGCGTCCACGGGCCTTGTTCAGAAGCTAGCGGGGACTGTCGCGTATACTACCGGCACTGATGGTTAATACATATTTTGGATGATACGTGCACGTATGTAAGACTATGATAACGTGTGCTAGTTCTCACTTTATCAAGTCAAAACAGATAACGTGTGCTTTAATCCGCATATAAACATTATAGTCAGCAGTCGAGGGCGTTACTGACATTTCACAACACCCACAACTCCTAAAGCTGACAGACAACAGGGTAAACAAACAGTCAGATTCTGATTCTCAGGAATCCAGAGCCACAGCTGATTCTCAGGAATCCATAGCAAAGTGATTATCAGGAATCTGTAGCCCAAATAAAGGGGGCCTACGTCTCAGTTTCGATGGATAGATTCCATACCTACCGGCACTGCAGTTCCGAGTCACCGAGTTTTCTGCCTTTGTGCGTTTTGCAAATGCAGGAGTCTGTGGAGGGCCCTAGACCATTTTTTGAAATTGCAAACATTTGTTTTGGAACTTGTGAACAAGTTTTTTTTTTGCATAGGCGAACATTTTTGGAAATTCGGAACAACTTTTGAAATTCCAAAACACTTCTCGTTTTCAATGAACATTTTTTGAATTGACGAATATTTTTTGAATCAGCAATCATATTAAAAAAATTGGAAGCAATCTTTTCAAAAGAAAAAAAAGTCTATTTTACTACTCTGAATAAAGTGGGTAGTTCACTTTACCCCCGATCTGTTTTTCGGCTTCTTTTACTCCCCCAAACAAACTCAAACCGGACAAAACACCCCCCCGGCTGGTTTTTCCCCACCCGCTGCTGATGTGGCACTAGTCAACGGCGGTTTTGACCTAGGTGGGGCCCCTTGTCAGGTTTCTCTCTCTCTCTCCAGGTTAGATCCGTCGCCGCCCGAAGGAGCTCGCCTTGGGCCGATCCGGGCCCGAGCCACCCGCCCCACCTGCCTCACCGCGTCGCCCAGGAGCCGTCGCCCTCTCCCCGCCATCATGTCGCGTCCTGCCAGAGGAGCCCCGTCCCGCGCCGTTGCAGCTCGCCCCGCCCCCGCATCGCCGCCGCTTCGCCGACCCCCGCCATCCCGCCGCAACGCGAGCCCGCCCCGAGTACCCACCGCCGGTGGTGGCCACCACCGCCTCGACCCCGTGCGCCACCGCCTCCTGCCAACCCCGCCTGGCCCTACTCTGCTCGTCGGCGCGCCACCGCCTCCTGCCGACCCCGCCGGGCACGCCATCGCGCCGCCGCGCGAGCCCGCCCCCAGTACCCTACCGCCGGTGGTTGCCACCACCGCCTCGACCCCGTGCGTCACCGCCTCCTACCAACCCTGCCTGGCCCTGTGATACGTCTCCAACGTATCTATAATTTTTTATTGTTCCATGCTATTATATTATCTGCTTTGGATGTTTAATGGGCTTTACTATGCACTTTTATATTACTTTTGGGACTAACCTATTGACCCAGAGCCCAGTGCCAGTTTTTGTTTTTTTTCTTGTTTCAGTGTTTCGCAGAAAAGGAACATCAAACGGAGTCCAAACGGAATGAAACCTTCGGAAAGTTATTTTTGGAAAGAATGCAATACGGGAGACTTGGAGTGCACGTCAGGAGATCAACGAGGAGAGCACGAGGCAGGGGGGCGCGCCCACCCCCCTGGGCGCGCCCTCCACCCTCGTGGACCACTCGTGGCTCCCCTTACCGACTTTTTTCGCCTATATATTCCCATATACCCTAAAACCTTCGGGGAACAGAATAGATCGGGAGTTCCGCCGCTGCAAGCCTCTGTAGCCACCAAAACCCAATCGGGACCCTGTTCCGGCACCCTGCCGGAGGGGGGATCCCTCACCGGTGGCCATCTTCATCATCCCGGCGCTCTCCATGACGAGGAGGGAGTAGCTCACCCTCGGGGCTGAGGGTATGTACCAGTAGCTATGTGTTTGATCTCTCTCTCTCTCTCTCTCTCTCGTGTTCTTGAGGTGGTACGATCTTGATGTATCGCGAGCTTTGCTATTATAGTTGGATCTTATGATGTTTCTCCCCCTCTAATCTCTTGTAATGGATTGAGTTTTCCCTTTGAAGTTATCTTATCGGATTGAGTCTTTAAGGATGTGAGAACACTTGATGTATGTCTTGCATGTGCTTATCTGTGGTGACAATGGGATATCACGTGATTCACTTGATGTATGTTTTGGTGATCAACTTGCGGGTTCCGTGACCTCGTGAACTTATGCATAGGAGTTGGCACACGTTTTCGTCTTGACTCTCCGGTAGAAACTTTGGGACACTTTTTGAAGTTCTATGTGTTGGTTGAATAGATGAATCTGAGATTTTGTGATGCATATCGTATAATCATACCCACGGATACTTGAGGTGACATTGGAGTATCTAGGTGACATTAGGGTTTTGGTTAATTTGTATCTTAAGGTGTTATTCTAGTACGAACTCTAGGATAGATCGAACGGAAAGAATAGCTTCGTGCTATTTTACTACGGACTCTTGAATAGATCGATCTGAAAGAATAACTTTGAGGTGGTTTCGTACCCTACAATAATCTCTTCGTTTGTTCTCCGCTATTAGTGACTTTGGAGTGACTCTTTGTTGCATGTTGAGGGATAGTTATATGATCCAATTATGTTATTATTGTTGAGAGAACTTGCACTAGTGAAAGTATGAACCCTAGGCCTTGTTTCAACGCATTGCAATACCGTTTGTGCTCACTTTTATCATTAGTTACCTTGCTGTTTTTATATTTTCAGATTACAAATACTCATATCTATCATCCATATTGCACTTGTATCACCATCTCTTCGGCAAACTAGTGCACCTATACAATTTACCATTGTATTGGGTGTGTTGGGGACACAAGAGACTCTTTGTTATTTGGTTGCAGGGTTGTTTGAGAGAGACCATCTTCATCCTACGCCTCCCACGGATTGATAAACCATAGGTCATCCACTTGAGGGAAATTTGCTACTGTCCTACAAACCTCTGCACTTGGAGGCCCAACAACGTCTACAAGAAGAAGGTTGTGTAGTAGACATCAAGCTCTTTTCTGGCGCCATTGCCGGGGAGGCTAGGTAAGCGGCACTCACACCCTGTCAACTAAGCTCTTTTCTGGCGCCGTTGCCGGGGAGGTGAGTGCTTGAAGGTATATCTTTAGATCTTGCAATCGAATCTTTTAGTTTCTTGTTTTATCACTAGTTTAGTCTATAAAAGAAAACTACAAAAAAAATGGAATTGAGTTTGCCTCATATGCTTCATATTTTTAATATCTTTCGTGAGTATGATGGAAAGGAAAATTGTGCCAAAGTGTTAGAAGAAGAATGCATTAAAATGTTTGGCACTAAATCTTTGAATGATGAGCATGATTGCAATGTTGTTAGTATGAACTCCTTGAATATCCATTGTACTAATGATGATTGCACTAGTCATGATGAAAATATCTCTTATAAGCATGTCGATTTTTGTGGAGTGCATAGAATTTGCAAATACATACCAAAAAGGGAAGATAGATTTTGTAAGAAGCATAAGTACTTAGAAACTAAATGGTTGCAAGAAAGGCTAGATGTTTGTGCTGAAAATTTAAATTTTCTTGGTCGTACTTATGAACTTTGCAATGAAAGTGGTCATTTAACTATCCGATGCAAATTGTTTCATGATCTAATCGTTTCCAAAAATTGTGATGACTTGATTTCCCTTGCACATCATAATGAACTTAGTTTTCTTATGGGCTATGAAGAAATGAAACGTATAACTAACTATCTTCCAGTATTTGCCCGTGATGAACTTCTTAATTTTGATCTAGAGGAAATTTATATGTATTGTGCGGTGAATTGCATTGAAAATCCTTATATTGCCAATTACATAAAGAAAAGAAAACAAATGGAGGATGAAGAGAATACTAATGAAAGGGAAGGGACTTCCCAATATCCTCCTATTATTTTTTATGATGAATCAGGTAACGAGGAGGAGCTTTCTATTCAACCAATCTCATCAATAAGGAGCTCAAAAAAGAGGGATAAACCCGCACATGATGTGAAGAAGAAAAAGAAAAAAAACGGAGAAGCAAAGGTAAAAAGGTATCCCTCCCAAATGATGTTGCTCCTACTACTCATTGTGATGATGATAATTGATATACTATTGGTGCTATCCATACTATTAATGATGAGAGTGATTATGCTTATGATATGAAAAGGCTCAAGCTTGCGGATGCTATGTTTGATGAAGATGATGTTTTTGAGAATATATTTTCTGAAATTAATGTTTGTCCCAAGCTTGGGGATGCTACGTTCAATGATGATATTTTTGGCCTCCCAAGTTTTGATATGCAAATTTATAATGATGATAGCATACCTCCTACTTATGATGATTATATTGATGAAAGTGGGTTTGGAAGAGTGTCAACTTTAGGAAGTAATGATCCCACTATTTTGGAGGGTGTTGAATCTTATAATATTTATGAAAGTGGATTTGGAGAGGTCATGACTTTATTTAGTGATGAATCCACTATTTCGGAAGAGGTTCCAATTGATTATGAGAACAAAGTTGCTACTTATGATGATTATTATGATGATACTTATGCTATAAAAAGTAGTGATGATTATATTTATAAAACTTCTCATGATTATGATTACCCTTTTCCTGAACATTACTCTTTTAATGTGGAAACAATTTATAGTATTCGGGTTTTTTATGATACTCTCACTATTCCGAATGAGAAGAATTTTGCTTATGTGGAGAGTAGTAAATTTTCTATGCTTGTAGATCATGAAAAGAATGCTATAGGTGATAGTTATATTGTTGAATTCATTCACGATGCTACTGAAAATTATTATGAGGGAGGAACATTTGCTTGTAGGAATTGCAATAATATCAAGTTTCCTCTCTATGTGCTTAAAATTTTGAAGTTATGCTTGTTTTGCCTTCCTATGCTAGATGATTATTGTTCCCATAAGTTGTTTGCTCATAAAATCCCTATGCATAGGAAGTGGGTTAGGCTTAAATGTGCTAGTCATATTGTTCATGATGCTCTCTTTATGTTTCAGTTCTTATCTTTTATGTGAGCATCATTGAAATCATCATGCCTAGCTAGGGGCGTTAAACGATAGCGCTTGTTGGGAGGCAACCCAATTTTATTTTTGTTCCTTGATTTTTGCTCCTGTTTAGTAATGAATAAATCATCTAGCCTCTGGTTAGATGTGGTTTTGTGTTTTAATTAATGTTTGTGCCAAGTAAGACCTATAGGATCTTCTTGGATGACAGTTATTTGATCTTGCTGAAAATTGCAGAAACTTTCTGTTCACGAAAATAATTGTTAAAAATCACCAGAACGTGATAAAATATTGATTCCAATTGCTTCTGATCAATAAACAAATTGTCTAGGTCGTCCTATTTTGGCTGAAGTTTTGGAGTTCCAGAAGTTTGCGTTAGTTACAGATTACTACAGACTGTTCTGTTTTTGACAGATTCTGTTTTTTGTGTGTTGTTTGCTTATTTTGATGAATCTATGGCTAGTAAAATAGTTTATAAACCATAAAGAAGTTGGAATACAGTAGATTTAAAACCAATAAAAATAAAGAATGATTTCATTACAGTACCTTGAAGTGGTGTTTTGTTTTCTTTCGCTAACGGAGCTCACGAGATTTTCTGTTAAGTTTTGTGTTGTGAAGTTTTCAAGTTTTGGGTAAAGATTCGATGGACTACGGAATAAGGAGTGGCAAGAGCCTAAGCTTGGGGATGCCCAAGGCACCCCAAGGTAATATTCAAGGACAACCAAAAGCCTAAGCTTGGGGATGCCCCGGATGGCATCCCCTCTTTCGTCTTCGTTCATCGGTAACTTTACTTGGAGCTATATTTTTATTCACCACATGATATGTGTTTTGCTTGGAGCGTCATTTTATTTTCTTTTGTTTTGCTTGCTGTTTGAATAAAATACCAAGATCTGAAATTCTTAAATGTTAGAGAATCTTCACATAGTTACATAATTATTCGACTACTCATTGATCTTCACTTATATCTTTCGGAGTAGTTTGTTATTGCTCTAGTGCTTCACTTATATCTTTTAGAGCACGGCGGTGGATTTATTTTGTAGAAATTATTGAACTCCCATGCTTCACTTATATTATTTTGAGAGTCTTAAACAGCATGGTAATTTTCTTAAATTGGGAAATTAATCCTAATATGTTAGGTATTCAAGACTAGTAAAACTTTCTCATGAGTGTGTTGAATACTAAGAGAAGTTTGATGCTTGATGATTGTTTTGAGATATGGAGGTAGTGATATTAAAGTTGTGCTAGTTGAGTAATTGTGAAATTGATAAATACTTGTGTTGAAGTTTGCAAGTCCCGTAGCATGCACGTATGGTAAACGTTATGCAACAAATTTGAAACATGAGGTGTTCTTTGATTGTCCTCCTTATGAGTGGCGGTCGGGGACGAGCGATGGTCTTTTCCTACCAATCTATCCCCCCAGGAGCATGCGCGTAGTGCTTGGTTTTTGATGACTTGTAGATTTTTGCAATAAGTATGTGAGTTCTTTATGACTAATGTTGAGTCCATGGATCATACGCACTCTCACCCTTCCATCATTGCTAGCCTCTTCGGTACCGTGCATTGCCCTTTCTCACCTTGAGAGTTGGTGCAAACTTTGCCGGTGCATCCAAACCCTGTGATATGATACGCTCTATCACACATAAACCTCCTTATATCTTCCTCAAAACAGCCACCATACCTACCTATTATGGCATTTCCATAGCCATTCCGAGATATATTGCCATGCAACTTTCCACCGTTCCGTTTATTATGACACACTTCATCATTGTCATATTGCCTTGCATGATCATGTAGTTGACATCGTATTTGTGGCAAAGCCACCACGCATAATTATCATACATGTCACTCTTGATTCATTGCCCATCCCGGTACACCGCCGGAGGCATTCATATAGAGTCATATCTTGTTCTAGTATCGAGTTGTAATCATTGAGTTGTAAATAAATAGAAGTGTGATGATCATCATTAATAGAGCATTGTCCCAAAAAAAAGAGAAAGGCCAAAAAAAGGAAGGCCCAAAAAAAAGAAAATAAAGAAAATAAAAGGGGCAATGCTACTATCCTTTTTCCACACTTGTGCTTCAAAGTAGCACCATGATCTTTATGATAGAGAGTCTCTTGTTTTGTAAATTTCATATACTAGTGGGAATTTTTCATTATAGAACTTGGCTTGTATATTCCAACAATGGGCCTCCTCAAGTGCCCTAGGTCTTCGTGAGCAAGCAAGTTGGATGCACACCCACTTAGTTTCTTTTGTTGAGCTTTCATACATTTATAGCTCTAGTGCATCCGTTGCATGGCAATCCCTACTCCTTGCATTGACATCAATTGATGGGCATCTCCCTATCCCATTGATTAGCCGCGTCGATGTGAGACTTTCTCCTTTTTATCTTCTCCACATAACCCCCCTCATTATATTCTATTCCACCCATAGTGCTATATCCATGGCTCACGCTCATGTATTGCGTGAAAGTTGAAAAAAGTTTGAGATTACTAAAGTATGAAATAATTGCTTGACTTGTCATCGGGGTTGTGCATGATGAGAACATTCTTGTGTGACGAAAATGGAGCATGACCAAACTATATGATTTTGTAGGGATGAACTTTCTTTGGCCATGTTATTTTGAGAAGACATAACTGCTTAATTAGTATGCTTGAAGTATTATTACTTTTATGTCAATATTAAACTTTTATCTTGAATCTTTCGGATCTGAATATTCATACCACAATTAAGAGAGTTACATAAAAAAAATTATGCTAAGAAGCATTCCACATCAAAAATTCTGTTTTTATCATTTACCTACTCGAGGACGAGCATGAATTAAGCTTGGGGATGCTGATACATCTCCAACGTATCTATACTTTTTGATTGTTCCATGCTATTATATTATCTGCTTTGGATGTTTAATGGGCTTTACTATGCACTTTTATCTTAATTTTGGGACTAACCTATAGACCCAGAGCCCAGTGCCAGTTTCTGTTTTTTCCCTTGTTTCAGTGTTTCGCAGAAAAGGAATATCAAACGGAGTCCAAATGGAATGAAACCTTCGGAAAAGTTATTTTTGGAAAGAATGCAATACGGGAGACTTGGAGTGCACGTCAGGAGATCAACGAGGAGAGCACGAGGCAGGGGGGCGCGCCCACCCCCTGGGCGCGCCCTCCACCCTCATGGGCCCCTCGTGGCTCCCCTTACCGACTTCTTTCGCCTATATATTCCCATATACCTTAAAACCTTCGGGGAACAGAATAGATCGGGAGTTCCGCCGCCGCAAGCCTCTGTAGCCACCAAAACTCAATCGGGACCCTATTGCGGCACCCTGCCGGAGGGGGAATCCCTCACCGGTGGCCATCTTCATTATCCTGGCGCTCTCCATGACGAGGAGGGAGTAGTTCACCCTCGGGGCTGAGGGTATGTACCAGTAGCTATGTGTTTGATCTCTCTCTCGTGTTCTTGAGGTGGTACGATCTTGATGTATCACGAGCTTTGCTATTATAGTTGGATCTTATGATGTTTCTCCCCCTCTAATCTCTTGTAATGGATTGAGTTTTCCCCTTGAAGTTATCTTATCGGATTGAGTCTTTAAGGATTTGAGAACACTTGATGTATGTCTTGCATGTGCTTATCTGTGGTGACAATGGGATATCACGTGATTCACTTGATGTATGTTTTGGTGATCAACTTGCGGGTTCCGTGACCTCGTGAACCTATGCATAGGGGTTGGCACACGTTTTCGTCTTGACTCTCCGGTAGAAACTTTGGGACACTCTTTGAAGTTCTATGTGTTGGTTGAATAGATGAATCTGAGATTGTGTGATGCATATCGTATAATCATACCCACGGATACTTGAGGTGACATTGGAGTATCCAGGTGACATTAGGGTTTTGGTTGATTTGTATCTTAAGGTGTTATTCTAGTACGAACTCTAGGATAGATCGAACGGAAAGAATAGATTCGTGCTATTTTACTACGGACTCTTGAATAGATCGATCTGAAAGAATAACTTTGAGGTGGTTTCGTACCCTACAATAATCTCTTCGTTTGTTCTCCGCTATTAGTGACTTTGGAGTGACTCTTTGTTGGATGTTGAGGGATAGTTATATGATCCAATTATGTTATTATTGTTGAGAGAACTTGCACTAGTGAAAGTATGAACCCTAGGCCTTGTTTCAACGCATTGCAATACCGTTTGTGCTCACTTTTATCATTAGTTACCTTGCTGTTTTTATATTTTCAGATTACAAATACTCATATCTATCATCCATATTGCACTTGTATCACCATCTCTTCGCCGAACTAGTGCACCTATACAATTTATCATTGTATTGGGTGTGTTGGGAACACAAGAGACTCTTTGTTATTTGGTTGCAGGGTTGTTTGAGAGAGACCATCTTCATCCTATACCTCCCACGGATTGATAAACATTATTTCATCCACTTGAGGGAAATTTGCTACTCTCCTACAAACCTCTGCACTTGGAGGCCCAACAACGTCTACAAGAAGAAGGTTGTGTAGTAGACATCACCCTGCTCTGCTCGTCGGCGCGCCACCGCCTCCTGCCGACCCCGACGGTCACGCCATCGCGCCGCCGCGCGAGCCCGCCCCAGTACCCCACAGCCGGTGGTTGCCACCACAGCCTCGACCCCGCGCGCCATAACCTCTTGCCACCCCCGCCTGGCCCTGCTCTGCTCACCGACGGGTGCAGCGGCAGCTCTATCCCAGCACCATCTGACAAGGGGGGCCCACCCAGGTCAAAAACGCCGTTGACTAGTGCCACATTAGCAGCGGGTGGAGAAAAAACAGCCAGGGGGTGTTTTGTCCGGTTTGGGTTTGTTTGGGGGGTAAAAGAATCCGAAAAATAGATCAGGGGGTAAAGTAAACCACCCACTTTATTCAGGGTAGTAAAATTGACTTTTTCTTTTGAAAATTTATGAACATTCTTTGAAGACACATATTGGGTGCAGTATGTTTTTTAACACACGGTTTTGGGAAGGTTCTAGAACCATCCCTGAACTGGTTTTTCCTTTTTTTCCTTCTGATTTTTGTTTCTATATATTTTCTTTTTCACTTTTTTTTGGTTCATGTTTTATTTTCATTTTCGTTTTTATTTAATTTTCATTTCTTTCATTTTTGCGAATATTTTTAGCAACTTTGCAAACCATTTTTAAGATCATGAATGATTTTAAAATCGTTAACATTTTTTGAATTTGCCAAATTTTTTATGAAATAGCCGACATTTTTAAATTCAAGAATACTTTTCAACTTTTGCCTACTTTTTTTGAAACAATTAACATTTTTGTTGAATCGATGAACATTTTTGGAACTGATGAATTTTTTGAATTCATGAGCATTTCTTGAATCGGCAAACTTTTTTTAAATCAATGAACATTTTTGGAATCACTGATCATTTTTTTAATCGGTGAACACTTTTTTGAATTCAAAAACATTTTTTCGACTTATTGAACTCTTTTTGAATTGATGAACATTGTTTTGAAATGCATGAATAATTTGAATCTAGGAACATTTTTTGAATCGATGGACAGATTTTGGACGTGCGAACATTTTCTGAATTGATAAACATTTTTCTGAATCGGCGAACAATTTTTGAATCTATAAATTTTTTGAACCCGCGACCAGTTTTTGAATCTATGAACTTTTTTGGGCAAACCTTTTATTTGAAATGCATGAATAATTTGAATTGGCAAACATTTTTTGAAAAGATGAACATATTTGTGAATTGGCGAACTTGTTTTGAATTGATGAACTTTCTTTCAATCGGCAAACATTTTTTGAATTGGTGAACTTCTTTTGTTTAATGAACATTTTTTTGGAATATAATTTTAATTAGTGAACATTTTTTGAATCGATGAACTTCTTATATAACTCACTATCATGTTTTATTTTTTTGAACATTTTTGAAAAATCCATGAACATTTTTTTGAATTTGCAAAAATTGTGTTGAATCCCACACACATTTTTTAATATGCGAATATTTTTTCAAATAATGAATATTTTTTTATATACAAACATTTTTATGATTTCTGGAACATTTTTCTAAAATCCACATTTTTTAAATTTTGGTACGTTTTGAAATCCCAAATTATTTTAATGAAGGAAAAAAATTAAAGCAGGGGCGTCCCTCCCCGCTGATGGGCCAGCCCAATAGGGCGTGCGGGAGGGGAGGGGTTGTGCGTTGGCTCGTTCGCCTATGCGTCACGCGCTAAATAGGAGCACTCGTCTTCGAGCGCTCGAGCCCTCGAGGGCCCAAAGAGGATCTCACAGGGTCAATCGTTGCGTCCAGTAGATGGGCCTACCCCTTTGCAGTGACACATCACACACGCCGCATCTGACATCTAGTGAGCTCCATCGATTGGACGTGTCATTTGTCGAGCGGGACGGGACTGGTAGGTCCATTTGACTCTGGCCACTCCTAAGGACAATGTGAAGCTTCCAACCCATCCTCGCTAATGATTCACTAGAGCAGTTGGGGGCATGTCAATGTGTCGCTACATGGTGGTGCCACCAACTGCTACCAATTGTGCGGGGCTCAGGCTGAAAGACCCATGTATATCTCCAGCTGGTTCCGAGTATGCCACATGTGCCGAGAAGAGGACATTGTGGGTGTCCCCGTGATATATAAGGGAGGAACCGGAGCCATAGAAAAAGGAGGAGCAATCTTGTAACCCAGTCAGATAACTGAACAAGAACACACACGCAGAGACGTATGGTATGACACCTCCTCGATGGTCTGAACTTGGATAAACAAAGCTTTAATGTTTGTAGTGATATGATGTTTGACCCCTGGCTGAATCTCTAAAAAGGGACCCCTCCAATATCTGATCTCGACAATCACCTCGACATCTGGCGCACCAGGAAAGGGTCAAGGCTTTGGGTCCTTTTCAGGCCATCTTAGTCGGCCATGCCCTCACGTGGGTAGCAGGCGTAGCAACTACGACAACCTTCGCCGCCATAGTGTTAGGAAACACCCAACATGGAGCGTCGTCGCGGCTCATTCAGTCTTCGCTCACCAGGGGTTAAGTGCCCCTAGCTATTCCTGCACCATCGAGTGTTAACCAGCGCGTGTTCGCCCAGGTGTTGATGAGGCCACCCAGGTGGCCACACTCTCGACCATGCACGTACTCCTATAACACCCACATGACCCATTGGAGGAGTCCCCCATGCACCTGTGGCTCTAGGAAATCACCTGGTTCGTGGAGATCGCTCGCCAGCGCCCACCCCCAGGCGGTGCCCACGCTTCACCGAGGGGAAGCCCTTCCCCTCCGGTCACTAGAGGGAAGTCGTCACCACCACGGTAGGGGAGCCCTGTGTTCGGCAGAACATGTGAGCATTGCTTAGGGCCTAGTCTATCTGTGATCACCCCTCCCGTATTGACAACTTACGAGATGTCCTCAAACTTAAGAGGGGGACCAACTCCTTTGAGGGAGACGCCAGTACAACTCTCCACCTGACACAATCTCGTGGAATGTCGGAAGGTCGAAGCCCTTGCCAACAGTAGGCGCCTGGCACGATTCAGAGTGACGTGGAGCACATCATGACTAGGGCCGACGCTACCTCCTTCCTGACTGGGACGACGTCTCAAGTCCAAAAAAAGCGCGAGGTCATGGCCTACATACGTAAAGAAGCCTCCATGCCCGTATTATGATGCCAACTCAAAGTTTGGACACGAGAGGTGAACGCCTTGCTCCCAAGCATCAAAGTCTCTCGAATGCTCAAGTTGTCGGAGAGCCCGATCACTTGCATCCATGAAGATCATCCCCAGAGCACGATGGGGGTGGGCCAGATGCCCTTGGTGGTCTCCGCAACGATTGGCAATATCAAGGTCACCAACATGTTGGTGAACGGGGGTAAAGGGCTCAACGTCCTTTCCCCTTTCGTGGTTAAGAAGATGCAGGTGCCCCCCGATTGCATGCGACTGACGAGGCCGTTTAGTGGTGTCACCCAAGGGGCCACCATACCCCTCGAGAAGGTGCCTCTGATGGTCATGCCTGGCACAAAGGACAACTATCGAATGAAAACCATCATGCTTGACGTCACTGACTTTGACCTCCCATAACACGACATCCGCGGGTGTCCCACCAAATTCATGGCCGCGACCGACTACCCCTACCTCACTTCAAGATACTCGGGGTCCGATCTCGGTGCTAGCGGATCTCAAGAGCTCCTTCAGTACGCGGAGAAACTCTACCGAGCGACCATTGTCTCTATCATTGACGAAGAAGACTGTCCCGAGTGCTCGACCCATCCCTCGAGGAAGATCAAGCTCTACGCGAATGATGCCCATTCGGTCAAGGAAATACCGCTCGACGACGACCTCTCCAAGGTCATCAGGATAGCCGGCCTGCTCTCCCACAGATAGGAAAGTGTGCTCGTCAGCTTCCTCCAGGCAAACTTTGTCATCTTGGAATGGCAACCGTGTAGGATATGCTCGGGGTTCCCAGGGAGGTGATTGAGAACTACATGCTGTTGTGCCTAGGCACACGCCCCATCCGGTAGAAGTCACGTTGACAAGTGCCCGAGCGCCAAGACTTCATTCGTGCGGAGGTGATAAGGCTATAAGAGGCTCACTTCTCCGCAAGGTGATCTTGTCTCCCCAATCTTGTTGTCGTCCCAAACGCTAATGGAAAGCTAAGGATTTGCCTAGACTTCACCAAACTCAACAAGAAGGTGTGCCCAAAGGATCCTTTCCCGCTGCATCAAACAACCAGGTCATGGACTCCATAGCAGAGTGCAATCTCCTCTGCTTCCTGGATGCACACTCTGGTTACCACCACATACACATGGTCAAGGAAAAATGAGGAGAAGACATATTTTATCACCCGTAGGAAGTTTTTGCTATACATGCATGCCTTTTGATCAAAAGAATGCATGTCATACGTATCAGCGATCCATGCGCATCGCTCCGAAGCCCTAGCTCGGTCGCAACATCGAGGCCTACATCGACGATCTAGTCGTAAAGACCAAGGATCAGACCATGCTCCTCGATGACTGATACGTCTCCAACGTATCTATAATTTTTTATTGTTTCATGCTATTATATTGTGAATCTTGGATGCTTTATATGCATTTATATGCTATTTATAGCATTTTAGGGGACTAACCTATTAACCCAGTGCCGAGTGCGAGTTCCTGTTTTTTGCGCGTTTTTGGCTTTTTAGAAAATCAGTACCAAACGAAATCCAAACACGATGAAACTTTATGATGATTATTTTTGGACGAGAAGGGACGCTAGAAGCTTCGGGAGGAGGCCAAAAGAGATACTAGAGAACCACAAGCTCACCGGACACGTCCTAGGGGGGTAGGCGTTCCCCCTAAGCTCGTGGCCCCCATGCAATTCCGTTTAACCTAATTCCAAGCCTATAAATTCATTAATATTCCCAAACCAATAGAGAGCCACCCGAAACACTTGTTCCGCCGCCACAAGCTTCTGTTCTTCCGCGATCCCATTTGGAGGCCTTTTCCGGCACTCTACCAGAGGGGTAATCGATCACGGAGGGCTTCTACATCTTCCTTGTTGCCTTTCGATGATGTGTGAGTAGTTTACAACGGACCTACGGGTCCATAGCTAGTAGCTAGATGACTTCTTCTCTCTCTTTGATCTTCAATACCATGTTCTCCTCGATCTTCTTGGAGTTAATCTTCTTTTGCGGTGTGTTTCTTGGGATCTGATGAATTGTAGGTTATGGTCAGATTATCCATTGAAAGTAATTGAGTCTTTTCTAAACTTTATTATGCATGATTGTTATAGCTTTTCGTTTCTCTCCGATCTATCCGTTTGGTTTGGCCAACTAGATTGATTTATTTTCAATGGGATAGGTGCTTTGTGTTGGATTCAATATTGCGGTGTCCTCACCTCGTGACAGAAGGGGTAGCGAGACACATATTGTATTGTTGCCATTAAGGGTAAAATGACGGGGTTTATTCATATTAATTGGGTTCACTTTGTCTACAACATGTCATCTTGCTTAAAACGTTACTCTGTTTGTTATGAACTTAATACCATAGATGCATGTTGGATAGCGGTCGATTGGTGGAGTAATAGTAGTAGATGCAAGCAGGAGTCGGTATACTTGTCACCGATGTGATGCCTATATACATGATCATTGCCATGAATAACAACATAACTACGCGCTTTTCTATCAATTTCCCAATAGTAATTGTTTACCCACCATATGCTATGTGATCGAGAGAGAAGCCTCTAGTAAAAACTATGGCCCCGGGTCTACCTTTATCATATTATTAAAGCCAAAAATACTTTGCTGCAATTTACTTATTTTCATTTTACTTATCTTTTTATCTATCTATCACTATTAGAATTAATCCTTGCAATTAACGAGTTCAAGGGGATTGGCAACCCTCTTGCCCGCGTTGGGCGCAAGTATTTGCTTTTATGTGTGTAGGTGCTGAAGATGAGAGTTTTCTTGGTTCTCCTATTGGTTCGATAACCTTGGTTCTCACTGTGGAAAATACTTATCGCTACTGTATTGCATATCCCATGCTCTCTGGGGAAAATCCCAACGTAGTTTACAAGTAGGAACGACCTATTGGAGACATTCGATAACCCACGCCACATGTGCATGAAGCTGAACCCCGAGAAGTGTGCCTTAGGGGTACCCCGAGCAAGCTCCCCATTTCCTTAGGTCAAGCAGGGGCATCGAGGCTAACCCCAAGAAGATCACTGCCATCGACCAGATGCACCTGTGAGTGCGTCTCCATACATGCAATGCCTATCGCTACATGGCGGCCCTAGGGAGATTCATCTCCAAGCTTGAGGAGCAGAGCCTCCCTAGGTTCAAGCTCGTCAAGGGATTGGGCCCTTTCAAGTGGACCCCGGAGGCTGGAGACTAAAAAGGTGTAGCGGTATTTGAAGTAGTACTTGTCGTTCCCATCGATCATGGTTGCGCCGAGACCAAAGGAGCCTCTGGAACAAAGAATTCGGGCCGGCTCTGGCTCCACAGGCCTAGGCGACTGTTGGAAATATGCCTTAGAGGCAATAATATTGTGTTATTATATTTCCGTTATTCATAATTAAGAGTTTATATTTCATGCTATAACTGCTATGGCCCTGGAATATGCGATTCAGTGGAAAACTCATATGCATGTGTTAAATGATAAATGGTTAAACAATAGGTCCCCGATCTCGCCTCTAAGACTGGCTCAAGTGTTGTTGGTGATCATGTTTTCCGGATCTTAGGATATCGTTAAGTGTAACAATAGTCCTAAAACAACATTGAAGGTATGATGTTAGAAGATCGATCATATTGAATCGACCCAATACTTGTCTGATATACTTTGTGATTATATCATCTGAAATCAACTGTTATAAAACAAAGTGTCAGCATGTGTTTTAGTTCATTAGACCATGAGAGTGTCTCGGTCACTGCCTACTGGACGGTAGGCTTTGGGGTTGCTCAAACGTCATCTGTAACAAGGTGATCATAACGACAACTTTCAGGTTCACTGGAAAGTTTGACAAGTGACCGAATAGCTCGAGAGTGGGATTTGCTCCTCCGACAATGGAGAGATATTATTAGGTCCCTCTCGGTGTGACAGAATCCATCATCATCTGGGCAGACACAGGTGATTACGTCACAGGGATCCCGGAACACGTTAATGAGAAAGAAAAACAAAACAGGTAACGGGAGCAACAATATAGTGAGCATGGTGATGACTCAGGAGGATATGGATGCAGACCGGGTTTTGTAAAGTACCGCGAAGCAAAGGGAACATCACATGATAAGCAAAGGTTCACTCGAATATCATCCGTGTAATCATAATGACCGATATGGATGTCCATGAATCCTCTATCGTCCATTGAACGAAGGGGTTTTGTTCATGTCTATGATTTGCCGAACCTACGGGGTCACAAGCTTAAGGTAATCATGACCTGCCAAGTGTTAGTGGTACGGGAGTAATGAGAATATATATGTGCAATTGTTTCATTAATATCTGGAATAGTTCCGAGAGGTTCCGAAAGTGTTTCGGGGTCACCAGAAGGGTTTCGGTGAATATCGGGTAATACCCGGTATTACCGATTAATTATATATAGGTGGAAAATGTTTCTGGGGATGTTAAACTATATATATAATGCTCTAAAAATGTTTAGAATGAATATATATTTAATTTAATATCAATGGGCCTAATAAGGCCAAGAGGTGGAGAAGGAATTGGGCCACATGGGCCCAATAGGGAGGTGCCCCCCTTTCCCACTATAGGAGGCCGAATCCTACTAGGGGTGGAAGTCCAACTCCCCCCTAGGCCGGCGCATCAAGTGAGGGAGTCCTGGACTAAGGGGTCCTCGGGCGTCCGACCTGTTATCCATTGGGCCTGACTGAAGGGCTGTGAAGACATGAAGGCCGAAGACTATACCCGTGTCCGGATTGGACTCTCCTTGGCGTGGAAGGCAAGCTAGGAGACCAACTATGAAGATTCCTTCTTATGTAACCGACTCCATGTAACCCTAGATCTCTCCGGTGTCTATATAAACCAGAGAGCGTAGTCCGGATAGGCAGATACTCATTACCATATTCACATAGGCTAGGCTTCTAGGGTTTAGCCATTACGATCTCGTGGTAGATCAACTCTTGTAACACTCATATTCATCAAGATCAATCAAGCAGGAACTAGGGTATTACCTCCATAGAGAGGGCCCGAACCTGGGTAAACATCGTGTCCCCCGTCTCCTGTTACCATCGATCCTAGACGCACAGTTCGGGACCCCCTACCCGAGATCCGCCGGTTTTGACACCGACATTGGTGCTTTCATTGAGAGTTCCACTGTGCCGTCGACAAAAGGTTTGATGGCCCCTTCAATCGTCGATAATGATGCTATCCAAGGAAGAACCTTCCTCCCCGAACAGATTTTTGTGTTCGGCGGCTTTGTACTGCGGGCCAACTCGCTTGGCCGTCTAGAGAAGATCGATAGCTACGCCCCTGGCCACCAGGTGAGATTTGGAAGCTTGAACTACGTCGCGGATACCCGTGGAGACTCGATCTTCAATGGGTTTGGAACCGCAGCGATCGCTCCCCCTCGTCCCGTTGAACATGACTTATATCTGTTATCGGATTACATCCAGGAGATGTATCCTGTCGCTGCAACGGCCTCAGAAACGAAGCAGATCGTGCCCTCCGAGGCCACAAAGTCCGCGGCATCGGAGCCGCACACGGACTCGACATATTGCAATGTTTGCGTCAATGGAACTCCGGACTCGTCTCCGGCTATAAGTTCCGGACCAGGTACGCCTGCGGACACCGAGCTGGATCGGTTATCGATTTTCGAATTCAGCACCGCAGACATCTTCCAGCACTCACCTTTTGGGAACGTGCTAAACTCTTTAAAGAACTTGTCCTTGGAGGAAGACTCATAGCCAAACTATGTTCGGTTCGAGCTAGAGGCGGATGACGAGGAACTTTGCTTCCCACCCGCCACCCACTTCATAGCCACTATCGATGACTTAGCCGACGTGCTTGACTATGGCTCCGAAGACATCGACGGTATGGACGATGATGCCGACAAGGAGCAAGGCCAAGACCCGCCATTCACTGGACGTTGGACGGCCACCTCTTCGTACGACGTGTACATGGTTGATACACCTAAATGATCTGGCGACGACAAAGAAGAGCCAGATGCGAATAAACCCTCTGAGATGCAGTCCAAGCGCCGACGGCCCAAACACCGTTCTAAGCCCCGTCGCTCAAAGGATGGCAACACTGGCACTGGAGAAAATAGTACTCCGGGCGACGCCGAAAACAATGAAGACCCTGTCGGAGCTGCATCCGAATAGGAGGAACACGACAACGGGCAAGATAACCCTGATGAACAGGCCATAGAAGATGACTCGGAGGACGATAGTTACCGTCCACCCTCCGAGGAGGAGACAAGCCTCGGTAACGAAGACTTCATCATGCCCGAGGATCCTCTGGAGCAGGAGCGCTTTAAGCTTCAGCTCATAGCCACTGCAAGGAGCCTGAAAAAGAAACAGCAGCAGCTCCAAGCTGAACAAGATCTGCTCGTCGACAGATGGACTGATGTCCTGACAGCCGAAGAATAGGCCTCAAGCGCCCGGCCAAGAGCTATCCGAAATGCAGACTGCTACCTCAATTCGATGAGGAGGCGCCGGAGCACATATCTCCCTCGCGTAATGCGGAACGACCACCACGTGGTCGAGACAGGGCGGCCGACCGGCCACCCCGCGGTCGGGATAAAGCGGCAACTCAGGCCGAACAGCAGCATGCCCCACCGCCCCGTAAAAATAGAGACAGAAGAGTTCGGGGTCATACGTACGACCTTCGGCAGACCCTGGAGAGTAGAGCAAGACATACAAGATCGATGTACGGATCGCGAGGACGTGCCTCAAGGCACGAAAGACGGCTATCTATTCGGACGTGACAAACCTAACCACGCCCGGGCCGAATGCCGCAGACGGACTCCATCAGAGCTACGCCACGATGCGGCCCGATATAGAGGCGCCGCACACCCTCTCTGCTTCACAGATGAAGTACTGGATCATGAATTCCCCGAGGGGTTCAAGCCCGTCAATATCGAATCATACGACGGCACAACCGATCCCACAGTATGGATCGAGGATGTTATTCTCCATATCCATATGGCTCGAGGAGATGACCTCCACACCATTAAATACCTCCCACCAAAGCTCAAAGGGCTAGCTCGGCACTGGCTTAACAGCCTGCCTGAAAATTCTATCGGCAGCTGGGAGGACTTGGAAGAAGCCTTCCTGGACAACTTCCAAGGAACCTATGTCCGGCCACCGGACGCGGACGACTTAAGCCACATAGTTCAACAACCTGGAGAATCAGACAGAAAGTTCTGGACTAGGTTCCTAACCAAAAAGAACCAGATCGTTGACTGTCCGGATGCTGAGGCCCTAGCAGCCTTCAAACACAGCATCCGTGACGAATGGCTAGCACGCCACCTCGGCCAAAAAAAGCCGAAGTCTATGGCAGCCCTTACGGCACTCATGACCCGCTTTTGTGCGGGTGAGGACAGCTGGCTGGCTTGTAGCAAAAACACAGCCAGCGAGGCAGGCCCCACTGAGGCCAAGAATAGCACCGGCAAGCTCCGGCACAATAGACACAAACGCCGAAGCAATGGCGACAACACCGATGACACCACAGTCAACGCCGGATTCAGTGGCTCCAAGTCCGGCCAACGGAAGAAGCCCTACAAAAAAAAACAACGAAGGACCTTCCAGCCTGGACCGCATACTCGACTGTCTGTGCCAGATACACGGCACCCCGGATAAGCAAGCCAATCACACCAACAGAGACTGTTGGGTTTTTAAACAAGCTGGCAAGTTAAACGCAAAAGGGCTCACAACGTGAGGACGAGGAAGAAGAGCCCCAGCAGCCAAACACTGGGGGACAGAAGAAATTTCCCCCTCAAGTCAAAATGGCGAACATGATATACGCTACACACATCCCCAAAAAGGAGCGCAAGCGAGCACTTAGGGACGTCTACGCGGTAGAGCAAGTCGCCCCCAAATTCAATCTGTGGTCATCATTCCCGATCACCTTCGATCGTCGAGATCACCCAACTAGTATCCGCCATGGCGGTTCAGCCACACTGGTCCTCGACCCAATTATTGACGGGTTTCACCTAACATGAGTCCTGATGGACGGTGGTAGCAGCCTCAACCTGCTTTATCAGGACACAGTGCGGAAGATGGGCACTAACCCCTCACGAATCAAACCAACCAAGACTACCTTGAAAGGAGTCATACCAGGCGTAGAGGCCCGCTGTACGGGCTCAATCACGCTGGAGGTAGTCTTCGGTTCTCCGGACAACTTCCGAAGCGAAGAGTTAATCTTCGACATCGTCCCCTTCCGCAGCGGCCATCACGCACTGCTCGGACGAACTGCGTTTGCTAGATTCAACGCAATGCCACACTATGCTTATCTCAAGCTCAAGATGCCCGGTCCACGCGGCGTCATAACAGTCAATGGCAATACAGAACGCTCCCTCCGAACAGAGGAGCACACCGCCGCCCTAGCAGTAGAGGTACAGAGCGGCCTTCTCAAGTAGCACCACGGTACGGCTGTCGAGCCCCTGGACATCATTAAGAGGTTCCGGACTACACCGCAGCAGGATAGTGCGGCTCGTCAAGAGCTCGTTTAGCAATTCGGCCTCCGTCCCAGTCCCGATGAAGTAGTGGCATTCGCACCACGCGTACATAATTACGCACTCAAAATCCCATGGACATCGACGGAGGCACAAGCTAACCCGGGATCTACAGTTCGGCTAGACCAATCCCAGATACACATACTCTCACCTTTTTCTTTTTGTTTCAGGTTCCTTTTCTCACGGGCCTGATCAGAAGTCCCTTTGAAGGATCGGCATACAAAGGAGGCAAGCAGCATAGGTGTGTAGGGTAACCTCTATACGTTCTTCTTGACGGTATTTCCACTTATTTCTCAGGACCCGCACGCTGCGCCCTCTTGATCCCGACATGTCAAATAGCCCGGATGCTTATCGCACTATTTGTACAAGATACGCCTTGACGTATCCATCCAGTTATAATGAAAATGGTTTGCGGGCCAGTTTCTGTGGTTTTCGCTTCTTACTTCATTTTATTTCGATCTGCTTATCGGCTGCATCGGTACTCTTTTGTACGTTTCATATTCGCCAGGGGCTACTTATCGCCCCACAATACGGCAGCAAAGTCTGAACACTTCTTATATATAAGTTCGGCACCCCAAATTTTGCATTATATGCATTGGCTCCGAATCATGTCTTTGGTCAATAGTTGGGTTGCCCGGTCCTGTGCTTGCTACCCTACGTTCCGCTCTATCGGGGTAGTAAAGGGAGAACTACTGCGATTGTGCCCTGGCCTTGACCGGATGAGCACGTCAGTAGAGAAAGCCGAAAACTGACTGTCATGATACGGCGAGAGCCGGTCAGCTGTTCGAGGGTTACAAAATCGTTGGAGATTTTTTCCGTGTTATGCGAAGGATCAGCACTTCCCGATCAGATGCTGACAGCACCCTGACTTGGACCAGGGGCTGCACACTTGCTTTATTATAAAACTCCTATGGCTAAGTGAGGGTGTTTAAGCCGTATAGTCTGATTGCCTTGTTCGGTGCGCTAAACAACTCCTTCAAAGGACCATATAATTGGATCAAGATTGTTTAGATTCCATCCCAAACACCTCCGTACTACCTACGCGAGGGCAGAAGCCGACGACTGGCCAACCCTCAGATTACAAACAACACGGCCGCACAGGAGGAAACAATTAAAGCATAACAAAATTACATTACAGGCTTTGTTTCCATAATACAAGGCAAGGGCAACATGAATACATTTATTCAAATACAATGTCCTGCGAACATTGAGCTGCCACAAGTCGAGACCCTTCTATGACATCCGCAAAATATCTCTCAGGTGTGCGGTGATCCTTGTCCTCCGGTGGCCCGCTGGCAACTTCAACGGCGTTCATCTTCGCCCATCACATCTTGCAACGAGCGAAGGCCATACGGGCACCTTCAATACAGGCAGAGCGCTTGACGACGTCCAGCCGCGGACAGGCTTCCACTAGCCGCCTCACGAGTCCGAAGTAGCTGCCGGGCATAGCTTCGGCTGGCCACAGCCGGATCATCAAATCCTTCGTGGCTAGTTCGGCCACCCTGTGCAGCTCCACCAGCTGCTTCAGCTGATCGATGAAGGACACGGGATGCTCTGGCATCGCATACTGCGACCAGAATAGCTTCTCCGTAGAACCCCCTCCTTCGGCTCGGTAGAACTCCGCAGCGTCTGATACGCTGCGTGGTAGATCCGCAAAAGCCCCTGGGGAACTCAGAACCCGGGTTAGTAAAAGGTACTGCCTCTCCGCATACTTGCTTTGCATCTTAAAAGCCTTACCCGCCGTAATCTTCTTGGCCACTTGAATTTCCTAGAGGGCGCTCTGGGCTTCGGCTCATGCATTCTGCGCGCTCTGGCGGGTCTTCGCCAATTCGGACTCTTGTGCCTTACAATCGCGCTCCAAGGACTCAAATCTCTCTATCGCGCCCTGGAGCTGTTGCTGCGCCTCGCCAACCCGGGCCTCGTGCTTCTCGCGCGAGGTGCGTTCCTTGGCCGCTTTGTCCTCGGCCTCAGCTAGCGCCTTCTTAAGGGCCGCCAGCTTGGTCCTGGCCCCTAACAAAGTTTATGACACTTTAGTCCGGACGGACTACTCATTTTTTCGAAATGTACCCACAGGTTACTGCATACCTTGGCTATCCTCCAGCTGCTTCTTCACGAGGCCGAGCTCCTCCTCGGCCCGCTCCAGTTTCTGCTTCAGTCCGGAGACCTCCGCAGCATGAGCAGTGGCAGCCTGCAGCGATACCTACTTATTCACATAGACAACTCATGTTAGACTCCTGCGATTTTTATTCTTGATCCTCTGTTCGGGTTTTCTTCCTGAACACCAAACAGAGCATCAGGGGCTACTGTCTATACTGTGATATTTTTCCTACAATCACATTACTTACCTCAAAGCCCGTTAGAAGGCTAGTGCAGGCTTCGGTCAGTACGCTTTTGATGAACTAAACCTTCTCTATTACCGTGTACATAAGGACACGATGTTCATCCACGATAGAGGCGCCTCGTAGCGCCTCCAGCAGATTATCCGGTGCCTCTGGTTGGACAGAGGTCACCGGTGGAATAGGCACATTCCCTCCTTGTGGGGAATGCCGTTCGCTGGACCCCAGAGCCGTGTAGAACTCCGGAATTGTATCCGGCTGAGGTCTGAAGGGAACTCGGGCCCCGTCACCAGTCCCCGTAGGGACTTTTTCCCCCGTATGTCCGGTGGCCAAGGAGTCATCCTGGGGCATCACCCCGATGATCTCCGGAATCTCCCCCCGGCCCGGGAAAGTCTTTTTGGACACCACCTCGTCATCACCCTTGGGTGAGACGGAATGAGCAGGTGGTGGAGACATGCTAGCCATCTCCTTCGAGTCCAGCGAATCCTCTGTCGAGGATCGCGGGGAGCCATCGTGTGCCGGACTGCAGTGACGAAGTTTACAATATGTGTCAAGCCCCAGATCAGCCCTTGTTTGACTTTGCTTGTTCCTCATGTCATCATGTTTAATTTTCAAAGAAACTTGAAATGGGGATGTTGAAACCCTAGCACCAAATGCATTCAACTAGGTTCAAATAAACAATATTTTCAATTAACCCAAAATGCCTTTGAAAATGTTCATGATTTTTGATAAAGGTGAAAACCTCTGCCAAAAATGATGCCAATATTTCTAGGTCATTTTTGGATTTTTGAATTAACTCATATTGTACTTGAATTGGGGCATTTAAATCCTATAAATATTTTAAATGCTCTAATAATTCTGAAACTAGTTGAGGGCTGTTGGAAATATTTTCAAAAGTGCCCACAATTATTTTCAGGATTTTACAGAATGAATTAGTATTTTTACTAATCCAAAACAGAGAAAGAAAATAGAAGACAGAAACTAAAGACAAAAATAAAAGAGAGAGAGAACCTTACCTGGGCCTTACCTGCAGCCCAAGTGGCTAGGCCATCCCACCTCCCGGGCTCCTGTCGCCTTCCTCCTCCTGCCAGTAGGAGCAGGGGCGCGTGGTCGCCGCGCGCGCGCCAGCTCCTGCTTCCACCGCGACGCCCGGCTCTTCTGAGGGCGCCACGGAGACACCCACAGACCCCTCTCTCCTCTCCCTCACTCGCTGCTCTCTCTCCCGACCTCTTCCCCCTCCTCTGCTCCCTCTTCCTCTCTGCCCGAGCGGAGCTCGTCGCCGCCAATCGCCGTACCGATAGCCAGAGCCACCCCCTCGCCTCTTCGACGCATCCCAGAGCTCCGCGACGTCGTCCTCGACCCCCTCACCGAGCCACGCCCCGCCAGAAGCCCCGCAGCGCCGTCCCCGAGCTCATCTTCAATATTCGGCCGCCGGCAACTTCATCGTCGATTCGCCGCCGTCTGTGCTTCCCCGACCTAGCTAGTTTGCTCGTCGGAACCGCGGTGAGCTCTACCACCGTTTCCCCCTGACCCCGTGGTCTATCCCTCACCGTAGACGTCGTCCCCATGAGCTCCGAAGCTCGCCGGCGCCGTGCTTCATTGCCTTCATGGCTACCGACGCCGTAGCCTGCGCCTGGGCGCGTCATCGTGCTCGGGTTGCTCCTAGGAGACGATCCCGACCACCAGCTGGTCCTGCCGCGCACCGGAACATCAAACCCGTGCGTGTCCGAACTCCGGCCGCCGCTGTCAAGCTCGCCGGCGTCGTTTCCGGCCTCCCCGCACCCAACCGCCTGCACCACTGGATGCGACACACTTCCAGCTCGCCGTAGGACCAAGCCGGAGGCTCAGCCGACAACCGCAGCGCGATTCCGGCGCGCCTCCGCCGTGTTGGATGGTCGTCGCCGGTCAAACTCCGGCGAGGTGACATGGACGTCATTAGTGCTAATCGCTACAAGCTAAGCACCCCTAATAGGCACTGACAGTGGGCCCAACCACTGGTCAAACCCCAGTCAATGATGGGTTTGACCGGGATTAGCCCTGTGTCACTGACATGCGGACCCCACTGGTCAGGTTTGACCTGGACCATCTCCGTTGACCTGCTGACGTTAGCATGATGTCATGCTGACGCAGTATTGGTTTTCTGGATTTAAAATAATTCAGAAAATTCCAGAAAATCCTATAAACTTCTAAAAATCATAGAAAATAATCTATAGTTCAGAATGAAACAAATTATATATGAAAAATTATCAGAAAAATGCAATCTATCCATCTGTATCATTTTCATGCATGTCAAACTAAGTTATACCTGCTGTTTAGGTGAAAACATGATAATGACATTATAAATGCTAAATGTGGAGTTTGCATATGAACCCTTAGTTCATATGGACTTCATTTAAATTGTTGCTAGATACATTAGTGTAAATCATAACATTCTTGACATATCATGACCATGCATCATATTGTCGCATTGCATTGATTGTGTCCTTCTCTGTTTGCCGGTAACCGTCCCCTCTCAGTAGCCGATGCTCCGATGACGTGATCGATGACACCGATGAAGAACTATAATATCTTCAGAAGTGCCAGGCAAGCATAACCCCCCCCTTGTTCATTCCGATACAATCCCACTCTCTTGCTCCTGCTCTCTTTTACTGCATTAGGACAACAACGATTCAACTGTTACATGCTGCGGTAGCTGAACCCCTTATCCTCTGCATGACCTGTCATTGCCACAGTAAATAGATGAAACCCACTAGCATGAGTAGGAGTTGTTTGAGCCCTGATGTGCCTACTCATTCATGCTTGTTTGTCATGCCTGCTACTGCTTAGAGTTGAGTCGGGTCTGATTCATCGGGGATGAGTTGGAATGGTGATGAACATGTCCTACTGTGTGTGAGCTAAGTGTGTGAACACGATTTGGTAAAGGTAGCGGTGAGAGGCCATGTAGGAGTACATGGTGGGTTGTATCATTGAAGCCGTCCTCAGGAACTGAGTTCTGTGTTTGTGATCCATGAAACAGTTACTACCACGCATTGGGCCCGAAACCAATGGACCCTCTCGGCTTCTTAATCACCCTTGTCCTCTGTCCAGGAGTTGCAAGTAGTTTCTGGTGTTTGTAGTAAGCTGGAGGCCGTGGACAGCGCTGACCCGAGGGGTGGGCTGTGATGCGGTAGGCTCGTGGCACGGTGTACCGGGCGCACGTTTGGTGTCTCGGGAACCCTGCACACATCGTTCGGGGCCGTATGTGGAAACCTCGGCTGGACTCCCTGCGGATGGAACCTGAATAGGCGGTAAACCTGGACTAGAGACTTGAGTGTTTAGGTAGGCTGTGGCCGACACCCTCGCTGGGCTTCCGCTTGAAGGTTGCCGAGTACATGCTGTGTAAACGGCGGTAAGTGGTGAGAGCGTGTGTGACGAAGTACACCCCTGCAGGGTTAACATGATCTATTCGAATAGCCGTGTCCGCGGTAAAGGACTTCTGGGTTACCTATAACAGTTCATAGACAAGTGAAAGTGGATACTCTAAAATGCGCAAGATAAGCGTGAGTGCTATGGATGGCGTTCTCGTAGGGAGACGGGAGCGGATCCATAGTGGAGTATTGATATGGTGAATATGTGGACTCGTGTGCGCCACCTCAAAAGAGTTACTTGCAGTCGTAGTTAGGATAGCCACCGAGTCAAAGCTGGCTTGCTGCAGTTAAACTCCACCACCCCCTTTGTTGATACCGATGCATATGTAGATAGTTCTGATGTAAGTCTTGCTGGGTACATTTGTACTCACGTTTGCTTATTTTATGTTTTGCAGAGAGACGTCAGTCTCGCTAGTAGTTCCGTGTGGACTTCGACGTTTAGCTTGATACCTCAGCTACGATCTTGTGCCCTCGGCAGGATCTAGTAAATAGTCAGGCTTCTCAGCCTTTTTCATTTGTAGATGTCTGTACTCAGACATGTTAAGCTTCCGCATGTGTTTGACTTGTATGCTCTGAATGCTGGGTCGAGAGACCCATGTTTGTAATATCTGGCTCTTCAGAGCCTAATGAATAAATACTCTGAGTCGTAGAGTCTTGTTGTGATGCCATGTTGTATTTGCACATATCGAGCATATTGTGTGTATGATTGAAATGCTTGGTATGTGTGGGATCCGATAATCTAGTTGTTTATCCTTGGCAGCCTCTCTTATGGGGAAATGTAGTCTAGTGCTTCCATGAGCCATAGTAGTCCGCTACAGCCCGGTTCACTAGAGTCCTGCTAGCCCAGCACTACTGCTCCGAACACTTGACTGGCCGGCATGTGTTTCACTTCGTTCCTGTGTCTGTCCCTTCGGGGAAATGTCACGCGGTGACATCCGGAGTCCTGCCTAGCCTGCTACAGCCCGGGTTCCCGGAGTCCTGTTAGCCCAGTGCTACAGCCCGGATTCACACGCTGCTGACCGACACGTTCGATGTTGATTCATGTATGCCTGTCCCCATACGTTAGTGCTGTTGGGTTCACGACTAGCCATGTCGGCCCGGGTTCTCTGTCATATGGATGCTAGCGACACTGTCATATACGTGAGCCAAAAGGCGCAAATGGTCCCGGGCCATGGTAAGGCGACACCCGTGGGATTACCGTGCGTGAGGCCGCAAAGTGATATGAGGTGTTACAGGCTAGATCGGTGTGACTTAGAATCGGGGTCCTGACAGCGTTGGTATCAGAACCTGACTGCCTGTAGGATTACCAAGCCAAACTGGTCGAAGTTGAGTCTAGAAATGCTTTAGTTATATATGGGAATTGATTGTGGAAGGGAACGTAAGGCTCTTTTTACTCCTTTACCTTATGCCTTCTGATCTGAGTCATCCTCTTCCTTTCTACGGGGATTAAGAACTAGGCTTTCTCATCTTCTAACAGGATCACATGTTACTAATCCGTAGACTCGTAGGATTGATGGATTTCAGCCTCAGTTCGGTTCCTACTACTTCCATGTGTTCTTAGTTGATCTCAGAACATTGATATTGTGATGTTAAGTGGTTATGCCACCATTTCTTGCAGGATGTCTCAAGTCCTTTGAGCATTTACAACCGTTATGCTGTCCGAGTCATCCCAGGTTTCTAAACCATCTGATGCATTTGCAAAATCCTTTTCCCTCTGGTTTTGTTGTTCTTTTAGGCCAGGTTAATCACACTAATTGCTGAGTTGAGGTATTCTATTGCCTCGACATATACGTTGGAGTTATTATGATGACCCTAGGTGTCTTAGAAGATTACCTAGTAAACTAGCCATGTTTTGTGATCCCGGTGTGATGATTCTGGCCATCATTCTCGAAAGCATCCTGTGATGTTATTAGTTAGTAGGTATTCTACTCCTGGGTTTTGAACCCGAGATTCACCCAAATTACTTCATGTTGTTAGTATTTGTTAGTTCCCTTAAGATATTAGTAACCCTTGCGATAGTCCTCGAGGTCCGTGGTATTTCCTTCTTCCAAATACCATGAACTGCTTATGGCAAAAGCCTTTGAACCAAAAGATCACAATAAGAGCGCTCTTGAGGAGTACTCCATTCATATTGTGACTCTGCCTGTCATTCCTCCTCTGCATGGGTTATCCGAAAGAAATATGTTGAATTTGTTCGACATACTAATCCATGCATCCACAACTCAGAAAAACATATGTTCCTTGGGTTGTCCCTCTTTAGTTATTTTCTGGCCCTCGTCTATCAATTGACAGTCAGGACTAGTCGTGCATTCGTATTATCAATGCTTATTATTCTTGTGGTCCGTCAAGCCGTTCTATTCAGAATGACTAGGAGAAACGAACTCCAGTACCTCATCCATATCCAGGATTGGGTCAAAGTAGCTGTAACTCGCAGATCAAAATGCCAATCCAGCTTTTGTTCTGTTCTACCTGGGAGTGTTACCATCTTTATGTCAAGAGTGTCATGAGAATTGCACCACCTCCTATGAATTCTTGACGCAGTAATACTTCTTGCCATCATTGTTCATTCCTCGGTTCCCGTGTTATTGTAACCGGAATGCCGACAAGTGAATTGTGGTGTGTGAAATCAATACTCCGAGCAACTTGTTGCTTGGTAGTTAATGGACAATACTCTCACTCTTAGCGTGTTGGTTATTAAATCATCATCCTAAGATTGATCGTGCTACCTAGTCCTTATTTCTGGTGCACTCTTCAATCAATGAGTTAGGACTATTCAATCCCTTGCTTATTTGATCATATCGTCTTGCTCTGAAAAGCAAGATTGTTCTCGAGCTTAGTAACATATCGGTGGTTCGTGATGTTCCGAATATCTTCTCGGGAGTATTACGAGGTTGTCACCTGACCGCTATGTTGAGTTCGGGATCATGTTGGTTTTCCAATAAACCACTCTTTCTCCAAGAATCTGTGTTGGATACCCCTGAGCTAGTTGGTTAAGCCAAACAACAACTTGGAGAGTTGGAAGGTAAAAGCTTGCCTGGCTCAGTTCATTTTTAAGGGATATCTTTTTGCGAGTGTGTTGAAGAAAGATGATATCTTCATCGATTGTTCCTTGTGATCGGTTGTTGAATCTATTGTCCTGTCCAAACCTTGATTTGAGTATGGGTTATCATCAAATCAAATCAGAACCAGTGATGTTCGTAATGTTGTCTTACTCGTGGTTGATCCTTTGAGCATACACCATTACATCCTTTGGTCTGATCAATGCTATCACCGTGTTCACATGTTGGTGGAAGTCCAGTGATATGGAAATTCCGATGAGTTGCTGTTGAGCCCATCAGCAGCATTTTGTCTCCCCCATGATTCATGTTGAACATCAACCTAGTGTTGAAAACTTTGTAACCATTGCCTTCATGTTGCGTTCATGAGGTATATGTTTGGTGCAAGAAGTGGCTTTCTCCAAGTTCACGTGCATTAGGTGCAAGTTGCCGTCGTGAATTCGAGAAAGTTAGTTTTGCTTCCTCTGGAATCATCCCAAGTCAGTCATGCACATGCGAATGTATACCATGGCTTGAGAGATTAGCTACCTCTATCCCATCGGTATTTCCTAGCACACCAAGCCACTGATTGATTTGTTCAAAGAAAAGAAGTTCATGCGCTACTCCTGAAGGGCCCGGACAGACATGCACAAGACTTCGTTATCTCAATGATGGTTCCCAACCAGAGCTCGGTGATGTTTTGTTGTAAGACTACCATGTGGTCATGCTTGTCTGGGACAGAGTGTTCACAGGTTGTAGCAAAACCAGCTCATGTTTTTGAGCTTGCTATCGTAGTTCATCCCCTGAGGATCTCGCAACATCATCTCGTCGGTTTGTGTTGCAAACTTTCTTTTCCAGACACGTTGTCTGAAATATCCTGTTACCAACCAGATCTGAATCTCAGGTAGATATGATGGTTGGAACATTTCCCAAGAATTATAATATTGATCTCTCGATAACCGGTAAAGTGGATGTCGTGGCCAACCCACCCAGCCGGAAGACCTATTATAGTAGCATCTTGATTGAGTAAGTTGGCCACCTCCCCATAAGGATTCCGCAGGATTTACCTCCGTAGTTATTCCTTATGGATTCTTGCGCTCCCGAAGTACGACCTTCTACTTGATGTTCAAGATATCAAACCATATCGAGTGGGTTATGCTAGTACATCAAGGAGAACATTAGAAGCGGAGTGCTAAATGTCTCTCGGTCGATCATCCAGATTTTGCTTCCTTGGCCTCGCTAAGGTGAAATCTGAGAAGGTGTTATCTTCCTTTGCATCTGCATCATCCATCACTATTCATCATGGTGGTATGTTGTGTTGCCAGGATCCTTGACACGGATGTTGGTAGAACCTTGATGAATATGGAAATGCTCAAGTTCTTGAGAGCACGCACAAGCGCTAGGTGTTTTCATCGGCACTAACTGGGATTGCTCCCAGTTTCCTCGGTTATGCTATAAATTTCAAACAGTGGATTCACTCTCTACGGTTGAGCTTCTCCCCAGTTACTAAAACCATTCCAGCATTTGCATTTTGTTCCCAGCTTGCACCATCATTGTGCCGTCCTACTATGGACTACCCTTCTCAGTAATTACTGATCAAGATCATCTTCAAGTGGTCTTACCATGAGTCCCATTCATTTCCGATGATATATAAAAAAAATCATCCATTTCGTTGTCTTCAACAAGGTATTCCACATCGTCCATTCTAGCCCGAGTGTGTTGTTCTCCCGAACTCCGCCAGACGATTGTTGTGATTGCCTTAGGCTAGTATAAAGAGTTTCAATGATCTTAGGATCAAAAGTAATTCTTTTTGCCACTTAAGGAATAGTTCTACGAGTCACCTTCCCCAAGGTGCCCCGTTATGGAATCGTGGCAATTATCTCCTCGCTACTTTGAAACCATGCACGGTCTTATTCAACGTGGAATTGTGTTTATCAACTTGAATCTTCGTTCTCTGTTTCACTTCATCCCTCTCTTGATGTATGTGTTGAGTCTCAGCTCAAGAGATACTCAACGTCGCATTCCGTGAGTTGATCGTGAGTTGCTCGATCTTTAAGGAGATCAATTTCTATAGAGTTTCCCTTGTCGTCATCGTGTCGGATGAAGATCTCGAAAGCAAAGACGTCAACGTTAATTGAAGCAACGGATCAACATCTTCGCGAAGAGCAATTGGATCATGAAGATCGTGTTAGCTTTGTGTCCCCTCTGTCTTCTTACCTCACATCTTGAATCTCGGGACGAGATTCTTGTTTAGTGGGGGTGAGCTGTCACAGCCCCAGATCAGCCCTTGTTTGACTTTGCTTGTTCCTCATGTCATCATGTTTAATTTTCAAAGAAACTTGAAATGGGGATGTTGAAACCCTAGCACCAAATGCATTCAACTAGGTTCAAATAAACAATATTTTCAATTAACCCAAAATGCCTTTGAAAATGTTCATGATTTTTGATAAAGGTGAAAACCTCTGCCAAAAATGATGCCAATATTTCTAGGTCATTTTTGGATTTTTGAATTAACTCATATTGTATTTGAATTGGGGCATTTAAATCCTATAAATATTTTAAATGCTCTAATAATTCTGAAACTAGTTGAGGGTTGTTGGAAATATTTTCAAAACTGCCCACAATTATTTTCAGGATTTTACAGAATGAATTAGTATTTTTACTAATCCAAAACAGAGAAAGAAAATAGAAGACAGAAACTAAAGACAGAAATAAAAGAGAGAGAGAACCTTACCTGGGCCTTATCTGCAGCCCAAGTGGCTAGGCCATCCCACCTCCCGGGCTCCTGTCGCCTTCCTCCTCCTGCCAGTAGGAGCAGGGGCGCGTGGTCGCCGCGCGCGCGCCAGCTCCTGCTTCCACCGCGACGCCCGGCTCTTCTGAGGGCGCCACGAAGACGCCCAGAGACCCCTCTCTCCTCTCCCTCACTCGCTGCTCTCTCTCCCGACCTCTTCCCCCTCCTCTGCTCCCTCTTCCTCTCTGCCCGAGCGGAGCTCGCCGCCGCCAATCGTCGTACCCATAGCCAGAGCCACCCCCTCGCCTCTCCGATGCATCCCCGAGCTCCGCGACGTCGTCCTCGACCCCCTCACCGAGCCACGCCCCACCAGAAGCCCCGCAGCGCCGTCCCCGAGCTCATCTTCAATATTCGGCCGCCGGCAACTTCATCGTCGATTCGCCGCCGTCTGTGCTTCCCCGACCTAGCTAGTTTGCTCGTCGGAACCGCGGTGAGCTCTACCACCGTTTCCCCCTGACCCCGTGGTCTATCCCTCACCGTAGACGTCGTCCCCATGAGCTCCGGAGCCCGCCGGTGCCGTGCTTCATCGCCGTCATGGCTACCGACGCCGTAGCCTGCGCCTGGGCGCGTCATCGTGCTTGGGTTGCTCCTAGGAGACGATCCCGACCACCAGCTGGTCCTGCCGCGCACCGGAACATCAAACCCGTGCGTGTCTGAACTCCGGCCGCCGCTGTCAAGCTCGCCGGCGTCGTTTCCGGCCTCCCCGCACCCAACCGCCTGCACCACTGGATGCGGCACACTTCCAGCTCGCCGTAGGACCAAGCCGCAGGCTCAGCCGACAACTGCAGCACGATTCCGGCGCGCCTCCGGCGCGTTGGATGGTCGTCGCCGGTCAAACTCCGGCGAGGCGACGTGGACGTCATTAGTGCTAACCGCTACAAGCTAAGCACCCCTAATAGGCACTGACAGTGGGCCCAACCACTGGTCAAACCCCAGTCAATGATGGGTTTGACCGGGATTAGCCCTGTGTCACTGACATGCGGACCCCACGTGTCAGGTTTGACCTGGACCGTCTCCGTTGACCCGCTGACGTCAGCATGATGTCATGCTGACGCAGTATTGGTTTTCTGGATTTAAAATAATTCAGAAAATTCCAGAAAATCCTATAAACTTCTAAAAATCATAGAAAATAATCTATAGTTCAGAATGAAACAAATTATATATGAAAAATTATCAGAAAAATGCAATCTATCCATCTGTATCATTTTCATGCATGTCAAACTAAGTTATAACTGCTGTTTAGGTGAAAACATGATAATGACATTATAAATGCTAAATGTGGAGTTTGCATATGAACCCTTAGTTCATATGGACTTCATTTAAATTGTTGCTAGATACATTAGTGTAAATCATAACATTCTTGACATATCATGACCATGCATCATATTGTTGCATTGCATTGATTGTGTCCTTCTCTGTTTGCCGGTAACCGTCCCCTCTCAGTAGCCGATGCTCCGATGACGTGATCGATGACACCGATGAAGAACTATAATATCTTCAGAAGTGCCAGGCAAGCATAACCCCCCCCCCCCCTTGTTCATTCCGATACAATCCCACTCTCTTGCTCCTGCTCTCTTTTACTGCATTAGGACAACAACGATTCAACTGTTACATGCTGCGGTAGCTGAACCCCTTATCCTCTGCATGACCTGTCATTGCCACAGTAAATAGATGAAACCCACTAGCATGAGTAGGAGTTGTTTGAGCCCTGATGTGCCTACTCATTCATGCTTGTTTGTCATGCCTGCTACTGCTTAGAGTTGAGTCGGGTCTGATTCATCGGGGATGAGTTGGAATGGTGATGAACATGTCCTACTGTGTGTGAGCTAAGTGTGTGAACACGATTTGGTAAAGGTAGCGGTGAGAGGCCATGTAGGAGTACATGGTGGGTTGTCTCATTGAAGCCGTCCTCAGGAACTGAGTTCTGTGTTTGTGATCCATGAAACAGTTACTACCACGCATTGGGCCCGAAACCAATGGACCCTCTCGGCTTCTTAATCACCCTTGTCCTCTGTCCAGGAGTTGCACGTAGTTTCTGGTGTTTGTAGTAAGCTGGAGGCCGTGGAACGCGCTAACCCGAGGGGTGGGCTGTGATGCGGTAGGCTCGTGGCACGGTGTACCGGGCGCACGTTTGGTGTCTCGGGAACCCTGCACACATCGTTTGGGGCCGTATGTGGAAACCTCGGCTGGACTCCCTGCGGATGGAACCTGAATAGGCGGTAAACCTGGACTAGAGACTTGAGTGTTTAGGTAGGCTGTGGCCGACACCCTCGCTGGGCTTCCGCTTGAAGGTTGCCGAGTACATGCTGTGTAAACGGCGGTAAGTGGTGAGAGCGTGTGTGACGAAGTACACCCCTGCAGGGTTAACATGATCTATTCGAATAGCCGTGTCCGCGGTAAAGGACTTCTGGGTTACCTATAACAGTTCATAGACAAGTGAAAGTGGATACTCTAAAATGCGCAAGATAAGCGTGAGTGCTATGGATGGCGTTCTCGTAGGGAGACGGGAGCGGATCCATAGTGGAGTATTGATATGGTGAATATGTGGACTCGTGTGCGCCACCTCAAAAGAGTTACTTGCAGTCGTAGTTAGGATAGCCACCGAGTCAAAGCTGGCTTGCTGCAGTTAAACTCCACCACCCCTTTGTTGATACCGATGCATATGTAGATAGTTCTGATGTAAGTCTTGCTGGGTACATTTGTACTCACGTTTGCTTATTTTATGTTTTGCAGAGAGACGTCAGTCTCGCTAGTAGTTCCGTGTGGACTTCGACGTTTAGCTTGATACCTCAGCTACGATCTTGTGCCCTCGGCAGGATCTAGTAAATAGTCAGGCTTCTCAGCCTTTTTCATTTGTAGATGTCTGTACTCAGACATGTTAAGCTTCCGCATGTGTTTGACTTGTATGCTCTGAATGCTGGGTCGAGAGACCCATGTTTGTAATATCTGGCTCTTCAGAGCCTAATGAATAAATACTCTGAGTCGTAGAGTCTTGTTGTGATGCCATGTTGTATTTGCACATATCGAGCATATTGTGTGTATGATTGAAATGCTTGGTATGTGTGGGATCCGATAATCTAGTTGTTTATCCTTGGCAGCCTCTCTTATGGGGAAATGTAGTCTAGTGCTTCCATGAGCCATAGTAGTCCGCTACAGCCCGGTTCACCGGAGTCCTGCTAGCCCAGCACTACTGCTCCGGACACTTGACTGGCCGGCATGTGTTTCACTTCGTTCCTGTGTCTGTCCCTTCGGGGAAATGTCACGCGGTGACATCCGGAGTCCTGCCTAGCCTGCTACAGCCCGGGTTCCCGGAGTCCTGTTAGCCCAGTGCTACAGCCCGGATTCACACGCTGCTGACCGACACGTTCGATGTTGATTCATGTATGCCTGTCCCCATACGTTAGTGCTGCTTTGGGTTCACGACTAGCCATGTCGGCCCGGGTTCTCTGTCATATGGATGCTAGCGACACTGTCATATACGTGAGCCAAAAGGCGCAAACGGTCCCGGGCCATGGTAAGGCGACACCCGTGGGATTATCGTGCGTGAGGCCGCAAAGTGATATGAGGTGTTATAGGCTAGATCGCTGTGACTTAGAATCGGGGTCCTGACAATATGTATAAATTACAAACCAGGAAGGCTGGATGTTTGCGGATTCTGGTACTTACGAAGCGGCCCGAGGCTTGGTCCAGCGAGGTCGCTCCGGACTGCTGTCAACATCCCACGCGGAGTTATCCGCGAGGGAGCCTTTAACCCTTCTTGGCCCCTTTGGCCGCTTTCCTAGCCGTCTTCTCTGGCACCTCATAAGGTGCGGGAAAAAGCATTCTCGTCAGTAATGGGAATTCTTGGTTTTCGGGCAGCGGAGCCGGACAGTTAATCCCCTCTGCTACCTCGATCCAGGCCTGAAAACATGGATGGGAAAGCTTAGGCTTTACCTCAAAATATGCCAGTAAAAGGTGTGCCTTGAAAACATGAAATAACTTACCGAATTGGCTTGGCGCTTTAAGCTAAGCCCGCGATCCTCGGTCATAGGCGGCGGCGTCTCGCCGGCCTTGAAAAGCACTCTCCAGATGTCTTCGTGCGTCGTGCCAAAGAGCTCTTGCAGCGTCTGGTGCTTGGCCGGATCATACTCCCACAGATAGCAAGTCCGGCATTGGCACGGAAGGACCCGACGAATGAGCATGACCTGGACCACGTTGACGAGCTTGATTTTCCTGTCTATCATGTTCTGGACGCACGTCTGGAGCCCAGTCAGCTCGTCCGAAGGACCCCAGGTTATGCCCCTCTCTTGCCAGGAGGTGAGCCGCATCAGGATTCCGGATCAGAATTCACGGGCCGTTGCCCAGTTGGCGTCGCGCGGCTCGGTGATGTAGAACCACCCCGATTGCCACCCCTTCACCGTCTCTGCGAATGAGCCTTCGGGCCAGGTGACGTTGGGCATCTTGCCCACCATAGTGCCTCCACACTCTGCTTGTTGACCGCTCACTACTTTCGGCCTCACATTGAAGGTCTTCAGCCACAGGCCAAAGTGAGGTGGGATGCGGAGAAAAGCCTCACAAACGACGATAAATGCCGAAATGTTGAGGATGAAGTTGGGGGCTAGGTCTTGAAAATCTAGCCCATAGTAAAACATCAGTCCACGGAAAAATGGATGGAGAGGGAATCCCAGTCCGCGGACAAAATGTGTGAGAAACACAACCCTCTCACGGGGCTCTGGAGTAGGGACAATCTGCCCCTTGGCCGGGAGTCGGTGAACAATCTCCTTGGCTAGGTATCCGGCCTCCCGGAGCTCCTTGATGTCCTTCTTCTTAACGAAGGAGGCCATCCACCTGCCTCCAGCTCCAGATCCGGACATGTTTGGAGTGCTTTCTTGGACGAAGAAAAGCTAAAGCTTGGGCGCTGGAGCTCAAGGACGGAAGGGCTGAGGGAAAGAAAGGGCGTGGGTGAGAAAGGGGAATCCTTACCCCCTTTATAGAGGCCGCGAATATCAGACGCCTCCCCACTCGCCTTAAACTCGCCTGTTCCCAAGGGCCGTGCGAATGGCACGGTTGGGTTACCCACTCCCGCGTTGATGAGGATCCCATGATAAGGGGACACGATCTCTGCTTCGACAGGACGTGCCAATTACAACCGTGTCTCAAAACGTGGGATGGCAGATGAAAAACGGTTCGAAATTATGACCGGACAGACGTGATGTCGTGCTGTAAAAAAGCTGTCAACAGTTTAGATACGTGCAAATATTATATTCTCTCTGCGGTTGTGTGTGGTATGCGTTACAGGTCCGGATACAATCATCGCATCCGAAGAATATCGTGGAGTTCGGAAAAAGGGGAACCCGCCTTGCAATTCCGAAGACAATCCGCGCGCCGAACTCATCGTCATTGAAGCCAGGTTCAGGGGCTACTGAGGGAGTCCTGGACTAAGGGGTCCTCGGGCGTCCGGCCTGTTATCCATTGGGCAAGACTGAAGGGCTGTGAAGACATGAAGGCCGAAGACTATACCCGTGTCCGGATTGGACTCTCCTTGGCGTGGAAGGCAAGCTAGGCGACCAACTATGAAGAATCCTTCTTATGTAACCGACTCCATGTAACCCTAGATCTCTCCGGTGTCTATATAAACCTGAGAGCGTAGTACGGATAGGCAGATATCATTACCATATTCACATAGGCTAGGCTTCTAGGGTTTAGCCATTACGATCTCGTGGTAGATCAACTCTTGTAACACTCATATTCCTCAAGATCAATCAAGCGGGAACTAGGGTATTACCTCCATAGAGAGGGCCCGAACCTGGGTAAACATCGTGTCCCCCGTCTCCTGTTACCATCGATCCTAGACACACAGTTCGGGATCCCCTACCGGAGATCCGCCGATTTTGACACCGACACCAAGGGGGACTCCTTCCCCCTTGGTGGCTGTCCCCTCCTCCTCCCTAAATCTATATATACTAGAGGATTTCCACCCTATGATGACACAAAGTTTGGAGCCTCCTCTAGTTGATCTAGTTCTAGTTCTAGTTGGTCCAAGTTGATTAATTAGAGCTAGCCCTAGCCACCTCTAATCCTCATAATTAGAAGCCCCGTGCGGTTCTAATCTCCTCCCTCTAATTCTCCGGCGACGATTAGCTTTGGACAGCGAAGCGCTACCGGATCATGAAGACCGTATGCTTGCAACCTAGTAGAGAGGCCGTGCTTTCGGTCTTCTGTTCGAGGGCAGTTCACGGGGTCGTCATCGATGTTTGAGGGACTCCAAGTATGATCTACACCGACTCGTCTACTTCTGTTGCACTCCGGAGTCGGTAATGATCGTTGATCCAAAGCCGATATGCATCTTTATATTGTTCCTGGGTGTTCGTAGGGCGATATTTTTGTTTTCTACTACGTTTCCCAACAGCGACCCTAAATCTTGGCTCCAAAGGTAACCCCCTTTCAATAACTTCCTATAATGCACCATATTGTCAAATGTCCCTATTTAAATGTGCCTTTCCACTTTCCTCACTAGCATAAGTTTATTTTGCTAAACTCATTGATATATATATATTATGATAACACCCTTAAGAGTCTTATTCTAATAACAATTTTCTTATTCTGCTAACACCCCGCACTGGCACGCGTGCACCAGAACCCCACCAAACTGCAAATACGCACCCACGCAGACCCCACCACCACCAAACCCAACTTCTTCCCCTGTCAAGCCCCCATCCACCTCTCCCCGATTCCCATCTCCCAACCGCAACCCACACCCTAGCGCGACCACCCTCCATCCCCATCCCCACAAGCAGGGCGCTCCGGCGTGGCTCAGGCGCTAGATCCCGAGCGGCCGCGTCCCCCCGGGCGCTCCTCTCCTCCTTTGTCTGCCCCCTGCGCCCACAACCTTCCTCCAACGCTACCGGCAGCCACGACCGCCTCCGATGCGCCGCCGACCTGCCATGACCACCGCTCCAGCACCAGCACCCCAAGACACATCGGCCACCGCTCCAGCGCCGCCGGATTGGGTCACCCCACTGCAACCGCACTCCGGCCGCTTGTCTAGGCCGCCTGGCTCCACGAACAACCACCTACTATGCTCCCGTCAGCGCACCTCCTCCCCCTGATGGATTCCAGCGATCTCCGCTGTGCCAGGCCCTCCGGCCGTAGGGGCCACCTTCTATCGCATCTCCGGTGCGGATCTGGGCGCGCCGTGGCACCCCGGCTCCCATCGTGGCCCACCACCTCCCTTCGTCGGCTTGGCTTCCTGTGTCGTCAGATCCAGGCGCCCCGGCCGCCGCACCTTTGCCCCCAGCCAGATCGGTTGGGGAAACATTTCTCCCATCGACCAATTCAGCTCTCTTCCTCGACCACCACCGGCGTCCCTCGTCAACACGTCACCACATTTCTCCCATTCGTCCTCTTCGGCAGGCCGTCCTCATGGTCATAACGCTAGGTTGGCTTGCTAGTGGTGGCGCATCCCCGACAACTTGCAGTTCGCTAACACAGCTTGTGCAGGGTGGTCGCAGGTGTGAAGCAGTGCGCTCAGGTGATTTTTTTCTTTCCGTGAGCTCAACTGCAAATCCCCACCATCGACAGCACCATGGGGTGTATGCGTCTGCTTGAAGTTCGGGCCAAAAACAGGTCCAGGTGAGGTCGCCGGCACCATGCAGGGGCTCCGTGCAGTCCACTGTGTCGGTGCATGCAGCACCCCATCCCGCCACAATGAAGAAATGACGAGTAGAGGAGGAGCTCCACCTCGCTGGGCTGTGCCTCCCTTCTATAGCTCCACATACCCGCCGCCACCTCGGCTCCCTCCTCCCCACCTCCGACATTGTCCTCCTCTCCCCTTTGCTGTTTGCCGCATGTATGCGTGCAGTAAGGTGGGTGTGTGCGCGCAGTCCGGTGAGGAAGCGTGTGCAGTGCTCGCAGGCCACAGCAGTGCCACCCCGGCCCGATTGCAAACTGCTTCTGGTTTGCATTATTGCTCATGCTATTTTTTCAGGGGCTCATATTTTTCCTCCGCACCCGTTTTTCATATATGTGCAGCTCACTTTGCCTGCATCCGTAGTTCACTTTTTTGTACAAAAAAGAAACATCAAAAAACTTGTTGAAAATTGTTGCAGTTCATTGTGAGCCCCTGTGGTTCCGTAGTTTATGCGTTGCTTCGTAAGGGGCTGATTTGCACTACTGCAGGATGCTGCTAACGCGACACTACGATCAGAGACCCTTCGACGAAACTGTGTGCGATGCCATAATCGCAAACGGTGGTGTAAAAAAACTGTCAAAAAAGGTGCAAAACGTTTGTGATGGAGGATGCGTCAAACACGGTTCAGATTTTAGTTGCGTGTGTGATTCAGAGCATACGGTTCAGTTCAATTAACCGTTTTCGATGAGGAGGAACAAAAGAACCGGGCAACCAGATGAAGGTGTGTGCGATGTACAGCATACAGTTCACTCGGATGAACTGTTTGTGATTAGGCAACACAAAAGAAACGGTCAGCCAGATGAAGGTGTGTGCGATATACGGCATGCGGTTCACTCGGACGAACTGTTTGCGTTGACACAAGAGAACAGAAACGGTTCAACTTAACAAGACGTGTGTGTTGTGCGATGGGATTGCATACAAAACAACAACATACACACACACACACACACACACACACACTTATAAGGACATGCTTGCATAACCAAATTAAACATCCACTTACATAGGTGGCTACTACAACCATGGCATTTGCACACACCAAAGTAAACTATTACATGCATAATTACATAGGTGGCTACTACACACATGACATTTCCACACACCAATAAAGTAAACTATATATTACATGCATGATTAACTAGCATAAACGACCATCTGATCATCATCTACTTCTTTTGACGCTTGCTCTGCTTGTGGCTCGATCTGGGCTCGTCGATTTGGGTAACGAGGCACTTCCTCATGTCAACGATCCGCCTGTGCATCTCGTAGCATGTGTACACGCTCTTGGCCGCGAACCTGAGGTGAGGTTCATCCAGTTGCCGCATCCAGGCCCTGTGCTAGGATAGGAGGCTTGTTCTCTAGGTATCCTGCTTCATCTTTTCGTAGTAGGGGTCGATGATGGCCGAGGCGAGTTCGACCAGGGAGTCCTTCTTCGTGCTGCCCCAGACCCTGTAGTGGTCACGGATTTCGACAAGGTTCTTGCAGGCCAAGCCCGTAACACTGAGCGCTTTTACATCGTCGGTGGTTTCCACCGTGGCGAACTTGTAGTCGGTGCTGTTGACAAACCTGTTGAAACGGTCGCAAGGCTCTGTGGCCATGCAGTAGTGGTAGATGAGGACATGATGGCGCACGCACAACTGGGCAACGGCAACCTTCTGATCTATGCCGGGACGACCGGCGGTGTACTGGAGGTCGATGCCGACCACCTTGTACTTGTCTCCAGCAAGCAACTGCTCAACGCTGTTGATGTAGTTGTCCACCACGGCTGGGTCGATGGTGTACACCACCGAGAGATCCGTCTCCCTCGCGTGGGTCTCCACTCTATGCTCGCCGAACTCCATTGGAGTGCCGCTGGACATCCCCTCTCTATGTGTCGTCGTGGGTGTGCTTGTTGTGTTGTGGGGCGCGATCGAAAGGTTGAAGAGACTAAGGTTAAAATGGCCGTGGGAATTAAAGGGGAAGCCGGACGGCCAGGAATATCGGCAGGCCCTGATGGCAGTTCTAATTTGCAGCGCGTAACTCCAGCGTGCCGCACGTAACTGCATCGCGTGGCAACGCGCGCGGCGCAACCGCATGCATACGGGGCCCCGACGTGATTATGCGCACGCCCAACCGTTGGCAGAGTGCGCGCGGAGGGACGCGAGCAGAGCGCTCCGCGGTCGCCTCAACAGCGAGCAACCATATATATATATGCATATAGCAGTTGAACATGCAAGGAAAAGTTGTCCACAAGCCGACCGCGCCAACGGACGCGAGCAGAGCACGCCGCGGCGCCTAACGGCGAGCACAGCGCGCTGCGGCACCTAACGGCGGGATAGACCTTCATTCAAGGCAATCAAAATAAAACTGGAACGGACATGTCTGTATTGAGCAAAGGGATCGCACATGTCTGTATTGACTGGAACGAGAATGCAATAGCAAAATAAGAATTAAGGCGACGATGATGCGATCGCAGTGGTGGTTACAGGAGGCAAGAAGAAAGATGCATCCATCAACGTACGACCTCCTCCTCCTCAACTTAGTGCACCGGCCGGGCCACCGACCAGCGGCTAAGGAGCGACGGCTTGTGTGGCGAGGTCAAGGTGCTTCTCAACTAAGGCATCCAAGGCTTCCAGCCGGCTGAAGAAGGCCAACTTCGTAGCGTCCTCACTGGCCTTGTAGATACCTATGTACACGATTCGCTCGTACACATGGATGTGTAGGTCGACGGTTTCATGCAGGGCGAGGCGCCTCGCGGCAAGCGCGACCTCCAGGTGGACATTCTTCATGGCGTGGACGGGTAGTCGCAGGGCCACCAGTGCTTCAAAGAGGTTCCGACCATGGAGGCCGATTAGGGTGGCAGGCAATGAGGAGCCCGGGCACGCGGGCTGGAGGAGTACGGCGATGTCGTCCGCGAGCTTCTTGACGATGGTGAACATGTTGGTGGTGCGAACGATCATCTGGTCCAACTGAGAGTTGTAGCTGGCGTCGACGGCTGCCATCCACCAGCCGGTCGCCAACACTGTGTGGAGACGATCCACGATGCCATGCCGCAGGCCGGCGTCGTGGACCATCTGGCACAGCCGCTGGTTGCTCGCGTGCATCGCCGCCATGGGTTTGGAGTGGGCACTTTTGCGCTCATTAGTGTAGGTACTTAGGCAAATGCTTAGGTGCGTACGATGTGGTAGATGCATTGGAATGGAGGGGCGCCTTTATATGAGTGCAAACTGCGTTGCATTCACATCGTGCTGCCTCTTTTCCCGGTCCTCCCATTACTTCCCTCATGCATTCACACGATGCTAATTGAAGGAGGATGCATCATTGGCCGTTCAACATTTCGGGAACCGCTACCCTCTCCCTCGTCTGCATTAAAGCCGTATCGGGAACTGCGCCGCCCGCTGTCAACCGCCCGCTAGTGATTTTTAGCTTCATATTTTGACAAATCGCAGTGTTACAAGGTTGGCAAATGGCAATGTTACTAGATCAACAAATGTCAAGCTTTCTAGTTTGACAAATGGCAACATACCTAATATGACAGATGCAAATCGCACCAAATTGTTTGTAAGTGGTTCACACGGGTCATCCAAAAGAACCGTTTGTGTTCAAAAGATGCACAAATCCTGCTCTCACTTTGCATACGGGTGTTCTATCTGAAACCATCATTCTTGTTGTGAGAAGCTCTGGTTTGTGAGAAGCATATACCCAAACCTGCCCCAAATGGGACAAAAACTTTACCACGGCATGTTGATGCCCCTCCATGATAGCATGCCAAGTTTCAAGAATTTCAAACGAGTTTTGGATTTACTAGAATTTAAAAACCAGGTATCTCAATGTTTGCGGCTGAGTGACGGTGGCAGGGTGTTTGACATTCATTCCCATTTCTTGCATGGGACCTAAGCATGCACCCAAGGACCAAAGATTTGATTTTGCAACCAATTTATATGCACCAGTTCATGTGCATGTAGTTCAAATTTGAATTATGAACATAAATGCATTGAAAACTCACTTAATGCATAAAAATGTCCAAACAAACCCCGAAAAATCACAAAAAATAACACAACACTCCTGTTGTTCTATGTTGACACGAGAATTTTTTTTAAAGCAATAAGAGGTAATGGATATCGTTTCGCCCCCAAAGTTGGGGCATTCCATACCGAAACCATCATGCTTGTTGTGAGAAGCTATGGTTTGTGAGAAGCATATACCAAACCTGCCCCAAATGGGATAAAAACTTTACCACGGCATGTTGATGCCGCTCCATGATAGCATGCCAAGTTTCATGAATTTCAGATGAGTTTTCGATTTACTAGAATTTAAAAACCAGGTATCTCAATGTTTGCGGCCGAGTGATGGTGGCACGATGCTTGACATTCATTCCCATTTCTTGCATGGGACCTAAGCATGCATCCAAGGACAAAAGATTTGATTTTTCAACCAATTTATATGCACCGGAGCATGTGCATGTAGTTCAAATTTGAATTATGCACATAAATGCACTGAAAACTCACTTAATGCATAAAAATGTCCAAACGAACCACGAAAAATCACAAAAAATAACACAACACTCCTGTTGTTCTATGTTGTCACGAGAAAAAATTTGAAAGCAATAAGAGGCAATGGATATAGTTTCGCCCCCAAAGTTGGGGCGTTCCCTACCAAAACCATCATGCTTGTTGTGAGAAGCATATCCCCAAAACCTGACCCAAATGGGACAAAAACTTTACCACGCCATGTTGATGCCGCTCCATGATAGCATGCCAAGTTTCATGAATTTCAGACAAGTTTTGGATTTACTAGAATTTAAAAACCAGGTATCTTAATGTTTGCGGCCGAGTGACGGTGGCAGGGTGTTTGACATTCATTCCCATTTCTTGCATGGGACCTAAGCATGCACCCAAGGACAAGGATTCGATTTTTCAACCAATTTATATGCACTGGAGCATGTGCATGTAGTTAAAATTTGAATTATGCACATAAATGCATTGAAAAATCACTTACTGCATAAAAATGTCCAAACGAAGCCTGAATAATTCCAATTCTTTTATGATCACTGCAGATAAAAGGTCTAGTATTTCAAACACCGTCCATGGTCGCTGTGACCCCATTATGTAATTCAAATCAAGACGAAAAATCAAGTAGATCCCACACAGTTTATTATAACCAACCGTGTGAGATGCAGCACAAAATATCTTCGGACCGTGTCTGAATAAGGGACCGTGTCTGATGACACTTTGCGTGCCAGTTTTTTGGCTGAAGCGAATCCAAATTTTCGGCTTCCGCGGAAATATCTACCTCCCCGCCCCTCCCCCTTACCAAAAGCCACATTTCACCCCTTTCCGCCTTCCTTTCCAAGTTGAAACCTTCACTCGTTGCTTGCAGCGCCGCCGCCTACTCGCCGGTGACCCTCCTTCACGCTGCTCGGCCTCGCCTATCCATGCAGGTAATCCACACCCGACCCCCATCCTCCTCCTCCTTCCACATCCCACATGCCCCGACCGCCGGCGCGAGCGCGACAGCTTCCAGCCAAATCACTGATCCCTCCACCAAATAAGCGCCGGCCTAAGCCATGGTGCACGCAGTATAGCCAGGACCTCAAGGAGCATTTGGCAGCGGAGAAGCAAATCGCGGCCGCACACGCGGATGAGGTTGCGATGGCTGCCATTCGTGCCGACCCCCAGATCTTGGAGGAGCACCTCGCCGTCGAGGCCACCGTTCATGCCTCGCGCGCCGACGCCGCGACACTATTGGCTCCTTTAAACGACAGTTCGTGGCATTTTCTCGAGGCCATCGTCGGTGCCTTCGACGAAGACTACGAGGTGTTTTCTCAGCGTGCACGTGCTTACCTCATCTCGAGAGCCAGCAGGTTGGTGCCCGGAGCGGCTCAGGCAACTCACCACTACAACGAGGGCACCCACGATGCGGAGGCCTCGCCCTCTTCCATGTCCAAGGAGCCAATCGTCATCGGTATCTCCGACAATGAGGAGTAGCTTGTCTTATTAGCTCACTATAAGGACCCATGTTCTGTTTGCGAGCTACTTCCTTTCCTTAACAAATTCTAGTGAATTGTGCGATCTACTTTTACCATGCAATCTTCTGCTATAGTGTATATGTTCTATATGTCGTGCAATGTGGTGTTCAATTAACTGCTTGGTTCAATTCTGCAAATGTGATGTTCAATTCTTCAGGGTGCAATATTTCCAAGTTGTTAAGCATGCTTGGTTTGGTTAACTGTCTGATCTTCTATTAGGAGTATGTTATATTGTTCAATTGGTGTTTACTTAACTGCTTGGTTCATTTGTTGTGGCTTGGTTCACTTGTTGTGGTGTTTAGTTAACTGCTTGGTTCAATTCTGCAATGCGATGTTCAATTGTTGTGGCTGCATTCTGTTATTGTATACCATGTGAGGAATAAATCGAATTTGGCTGTACTAAATACATGAGAAACAAATACAATTGCTATATTTCCAAGTTGTTAAGCATGCTTGGTTTGGTTAACTGTCTGATCTTCTATTAGGAGTATGTTATATTGTGCAATGTGGTGCTCAGTTAACGTTTGGTTCATTTGTTGTGGTGTTTAGTTAACTGCTTGGTTCAATTCTGCAATGCGATGTTCAATTGTTGTGGCTGCATTCTCTTATTGTATACCATGTGAGGAATAAATCGAATTTGGCTGTACTAAATACATGAGAAACAAATACAATTGCTATATTTCCAAGTTGTTAAGCATGCTTGGTTTGGTTAAATGTCTGATCTTCTATTAGGAGTATGTTATATTGTGCAATGTGGTGCTCAGTTAACGTTTGGTTCATTTGTTGTGGTGTTTAGTTAACTGCTTGGTTCAATTCTGCAATGCGATGTTCAATTGTTGTGGCTGCATTCTCTTATTGTATACCATGTGAGGAATAAATCGAATTTGGCTGCACTTAATACATGAGAAACATATACAAGTGCTATATTTCCTAGTTCTTAATCATGCTTGGTTTGGATAAATGGGTTTTCCATGTGGCTTGAATTAATCTGATGAATCTGCAATGTGCTTATTTTTCATCAACATATTTTACTGATAGCATGCGAACCCTTACTTAACCTGATGACTAACTACCTTATATGTGTTGCAGGGAAACAATGGGAAGCACTGAGGTTTACAAGATGGTACTAACTATTATACCTTGCCTTTTTTATTCCTTTGCCCCGTTTCCAATATAGAGAAGATATTTATGCACATCCTTGTTTTCAGGGTTCACTGATGATTACCTCTCAAACCACCTCTGTGGTCAGGAGGCGAGGAAAGTTTTCATACAACACCCACGGTTCAATATTGAAGTGTTCCTGAAGAGGTCGAAGGATGGACGGTCAATCATCCACAGGCACTGGCCTAAAGTTGCAAAGACCTTCAACATGAATGAAGGCTCAATATTCGCCTTCCGCTTCAGCAGTTTTCCAGATGAGATGCATCTCTCTATGTACCGTCTATGATGCTAATTTCGAAAGGTTCTAGATGTTGCATGTGAAACTTGCTGCTGGTGCAGTTGTGTAATGGGGTAGCTGAGTGCTGAAGCTATATCATGTTGTACTCTGATGTATTTCAATTATGAAATCCTGCTTCCTTATATGGAAATGGAATATATTATGTGCTTAATATGAATGTCAATTAGATTAGTAAATGGATTATTAATAATAGGCCAATTAGCCCGCTAATTGGCCAATTAGCTTGCTAATTGGGTTTTCCTATTGCAAACGGTTAATGAGAAAACACCGTGGGCGATGACCTAAGGCAACGCACACAGTTTCTAGGAATAAACCGTGTTGGATCAATGAACAATCACACATGACATTCTCTTCAAAACTGTTTGCGTTACGCCACCTTGCGCAAACATTTTCCTTGTAGTGACTGTGTGGGATGTATATACGAACGGAAACGTTTAGTGGTGACTAGCTGTGTGGGATGTACTTACGACCAGAAATGATTTCGCCTGTATAATTGTATTTTTTAGCACTACTGTACGTATTTCTGTATTTGAGTGCTCGCCGGTCGCACACGACCTCATTTTGCCGAGCGTGTGTGCCAGGAGGGCATATCCCCAACGGTTTCTGGGTCGTGCGGGAAGGACCCCGCTATCGCCCACACTCACTTGGCGACGGTTCCAAGTGCCGTCGCAGAAAGGGGTAAAAAACCGTTTGTTTAGGACCGACGCGCACCAGTGTTGGATCCATATGTTTCATGCTATGGTTAGATTTATCTTAATTCTTCTTTTGTAGTTGCAGATGCTTGCGAGAGGGGTTAATCATAAGATGGAGGCTTGTCCAAGTAAGGAAAGCACCCAAGCACTGGTCCACCCACATATCAAATTATCAAAGTAATGAACGTGAATCATATGAGCATGATGAAAACTAGCTTGGCAGCAATTCCCATGTGTCCTCGGGAGCGCTTTGCATTATATAAGAGTTCGTCCAGGCTTGTTCTTTGCTACAGAAAGGATTGGGACACCTTGATGCACCTTAGTTACTTTTGTTACTTGCTTCCCGTTACGAATTATCTTATCACACAACTATTTGTTACCGATAATTTCAGTGCTTGCAGAGAATACCTTGCTAAAAACCGCTTGTCATTTCCTTCTGCTCCTCGTTGGGTTCGACACTCTTACTTATCGAAAGGACTACGATAGGTCCCCTATACTTGTGGGTCATCAGTAGTCACATTAGGTATTTTTTTGGGGCCATTATTTTCCCACTCTTAAATCACAAGAATTTGAAATGATTAAATTAATTGACAATTATAGTTGCGAAATGAATGTGCCAACTAGATTTACTGCTATTAATGTTATATCTTCATACTAAAGATAGCTAGCTTGGGGTAGTTAACGTCTATGTCAAATTGATGGGCATTATCAAAATCACTTTTAGGATTTTCTCTATAATATAGAAATGTCTATGTGTAGAAAATTACTTTTGTAGAAATGCTAGTTGTGAATTCATTGATATTTTTGTTTTGATAAATATTTGTTGTCAGGATTTATATTTTTCTGCGATATCAAATCATTTCCAATAGACCAAATAAATATTGAGTATTGGCAAGGCACCAAAGATGCTCAAGAATAGGAGGTCAACAATCTTACTTGAATTTACAAACTCATAGAAGAATGGGAGTAGTCACATTAGGTGTTTTTTGGGGCCATTATTTGCCCATCCTTATTAAATCACTAGTATTTGAAATTCTAAAGCTAATTATCACTATTTTTAAACCACTATTATTAATGTATTATCTGCGGACTAATGGTAGCTAACTCGTGCCAGTTATCTTCTATGTCTAATTGATGGACATTATCGTAAGTCATTGTTAGGATTTTCTCTACAATAAAAATATATATGTGTAGATAAGTACTTCTATAGAAATGATAGTTCTGGGTTATTTGATGTTTTTTATTTTTCTATCACATAGTGAGTATACATACTATTATCACATAGTGAGTATACATAATAATGTAGTGGAATCACAAACAAATGAAGTTGGTGACATCTTCAGCTTATTATTGCGTGAAGAATAAATTAGTGGCATTGAAGGAGCTGTGTTGTGCAAAAATGCACCATCAATCTCTCACCTATTTTACATTGATGATTCCTTGATTCTTATTAAGTATGATATTACAAATCAACTTTCTTGCAATGAGTTATAAACACCCATTGGAAAAATTGAGGAGAACTGATGAGTGTTGCAAAATCAAGTATTTAGTTTAGTCGATCCTAACACAAATGTCAATGTAAGGGTTGCTATATTTGAGGAAGTACATGTCAAATATGAAATATTGTTAGATAAATATCTAGACCTCCTAACCTTGGTTGGTGCAGTGTCATGATTGCTTTAAGCATTTTACAGAAAGATTAATCCAACCGATAAATGGGTGGAAACAAAATCAACTGTCAATAAGAGGGAAGGAAATTATATGGAATGAAGTAGTGTAGTTGATCCCCGCCTATGCAATGCCAGTTTTAAAGCTACCAAAAAGATTGTAAGGATGTTTGGGGCGTGTTTTACACATTTGTGTGTCTCTATGTGTGTATGTGTGTGGGGTGTTAATGAAATAATATACATTGGTTTACATGGGGGGAAATTCATTCCCAAAGAAAGGAGGGATCGGCTTTCGTGTCTTCCACTCTTTCAATTTTGCTATGCTCGCGAAGCAATAGCGCTGAAGATTGCTAACATAGATGGAGTACTTATGTGCCCAAGTACTTAGTGCACAATACTAACCAGATGGGGGAGGGTTTGAATGTTGGACCCAAAAAACAGTAAGCTTCACTTGGCAAGATCATATGGAGAGCAAGTCCATCAGATTTCTTGATGTGCAATGTCTGGCCTGGTGATCTCGATGAGAGTCACATAGTCTACCATGTTGATGTGGTGTACCATGACGAGGCAGGTGAGGGGATGATACATAGTGGCAATCCTATGGGGTGACAAATAAAATTAATGTTGGCCTATTGCGAGTTCATTCCATGTAAGGTAACTAATGCTACAATGGAGGCCCTCGCCATGAGGAAAGGGATCTAGTTAGCTAGCACACACTAGAATGCCATCATGTGTAGGCCAAGGCCGTCTCCTTGGATGTTGTAGTGCATGTTCAAGCCAAAGCGAGTGGTGGGATGTAGTTGTTGAAAGCACAAAATCTAGCGGTGTTGGTACCTACCGGTCAAGCGTCCACCATTCTTTATTTGGTGAAGATTGGTGCCAACTATTCACATATAATTCAACAACTAAGTTAGTTGGTGCATGCATGTTGTTATACATGAAGATACATGCCAAATTTTGTCTTTGTGTGGGCTTTTGCCAGTGGGAGTATTAATGAGAGAGAAGGATGCATGCAAGTTTTCACTGTATCTCTCACCATAAAAAGCCAAGCAACCATGTCCTTGGAAGGTTTTAAAATGATTGATACCTTGAACTAAAATTCTGTTTTTGAAATTTTTGAAAATTTCACTACAAGGCATTTAGAACAAGATCAATCTCTGGTATACTTTAATCTTGTTTAGATTGCAGACATTTTTAGTTTCAGTTCCACAAAATGAAGTGATATCAATTATTTCACTATCTCGCACATGTGGTTTCAACAACTTTGCCTTTTTCAATGTGTCAAAGTGATTATTTCAATTTGTGAAACCCTTCTTTTGCCTCTTTCTTGGATACACATCTTCTGGAATTGACATAAAAATATATTTCAAATTACTTTCTAAATGCGTCTTGTGAAAATGAAATTCTTATTATGAATTTGAGATCACAAACATGATTTCACATAGTTTGCGTTATGCATGACCTGAAATTGAAATGTATCTTCTAAAATTGAGATCACAAATATGGTTTCAAATTACTTTGTGATATGCATGATTTGATATTGAAATACATCTTGTGAAAGTCAAAACATTTTTAGTCTCTAAAATAAAATAATACAAGATTTGTAATTGTTTATCGAGAGAAGTACAATAAGTTTCCTCTAGGAGGCGACTATGGTTTACCCTCCTCCTGGCGATATGTTCGCTAGCGAGTCTCTGTGACCAAATCTCGTGTCTCCCGATCCACTGCGTGAAGGAGATGGTGTCTGTCTCGGATGGGCAATCTGCGACAAGTGCAGTAGCTGGAGCGGCAGGCTCAGGTGACCTTGACGACTTCTTTGGTCTACTAGACCTTGCCAAAGAGTAGTTTGACGATCTGATGATCGACGATGAAGTTCTAGAGATTCAAGAGGGTATGTTTGCTTTCTCTTTCCCATGCACACACTGAGAAATTGTTTAGCTAGGAAACTTTCTTCCACGACATGAGGGTTGATACGCCTCCAATGTATCTATATTTTTTTGATTGTTCCATGCTGTTATAGTATCATTCTTGGACGTTTTACAATCATTTTATAGCAACTTTATATCATTTTTTGGGACTAACCTATTGACATAGTTCCCATTGCCAGTTGCTGTTTTTTGCTTGTTTTCTACTTCGCGGAAAATCAATACCAAACGGAGTCCAAACACAGCGAAACTTTTTGGAGTTTTTTTGGGCCAGAAGACACACGATGGGCCAAGGAAGTACCAGAGGGGGGCTCCGAGGGGATCACAACCCACCTGGGCGCGCCTAGGGCCTAGGCGCGCCCTGGTGGGTTGTGCCCACCTCGGCCGCCTCCCACACCGCCTCTTTGCTCTATAAATACCCCAAAAATCAAAAACCCTACGGGAGTGGACAAAACACAATTCCAGCCGCCGCACGTTCCAGAAACCACTGATCAAATCTAGACACCATCACGGAGGGGTTCATCATCCTCATTGGTGCCTCTCCAATGATGCATGAGTAGTTCATTGTAGACCTACGTGTCGTGGAATTGTCACGGCAGATGTCCTAGTGTGAGGACTTAGTCGCGAGCCCAACGCATCTATGCGGTAGCTTGAGAGGGGTTGGGCGGAATCGAGAGACGCAACACAAGACAAGGATTTAGACAGCTTCGGGCCCCGGGAAACATCATCCGGTAATAACCCTACATGCTGTTTGAGGCTAGGTCTCATTATGATCACGGGAGAGTCGCCGGGAACCGGCTCTCGGTGTCTAGCCCTAGAGATTGTTTCTTGTCCCTTTTGGGGTGCCCCGCCTCTCCTTATATAAGCTGAAGGGGCGGGTTACATGTAGAGTCCAACTCGGACTTAAGATTTAACCTTATTTTGACGTCTCACCATGGGCTTCTCACCATGGGCTTCTTAACGTCTTGGGCTTCTTACAATCTAGCTTACGATCTGACTTACCATCTGGCTTACCATCTGGCTTACCGTCTGGCTTACCACCTGGCTTACCGTCTGGCTTACCGTCTGGCTTACCGTCTGGCTTACCACCTGGCTTACCGTCTGGCTTAACATGTGCCGGGTTACATGACTGTGTCTGCCGGGTTACATGACTGTGTCTGCCAGGTTACATGACTGTGTCTGCCGGGTTACATGACTGTGTGTGCCGGGTTACATGACTGTGTGTGCCGGGTTACATGACTATGTCTGCCGGGTTACAATGCTCAAATGTTCCCGCGAGCTTAACCTACTTAACTATTCCTGCCGGCTTATAGTCTGTTGGGTCATCAATGAAACACCCAATCCCAGCCGGGTTATATCTCCAGCCGGGTCATACTGCGGGGTATATCCCCGACATTAGCCCCCAGTTTAATTTGGATTCATCCATGTTAAACTGATCTTGTAAAACAACACAAGAACAATTTTGACAGATTATGGTCCGGGTTAAACAGCTCTTCTAGAAAATCCGGGTCAATAAGCCAACTTCATAATCAATTTGCTGACGTTGGTTTCTCACAGAGAAAGACTAAAGAATAATTCATTTGACTCAGCTCCCAATGTTTTAAAAATATAGGTCTTGAAATACTCATGTGACCTTCAACCGGCTTAAAGATGTAGAACTCCATTATATTCATATCACTTGTAGCCCCCAAGTGTCGGGTCATTATGATATAATGAGCAAGGACTTTGTAAATATGATCATGTAAATTTGAGCAGCAACGTGTAGCCCCCAAGGGCCGACTCAGTAAGATAATACTGAGCTGGGACTTTGTATATAATTCATTAATGATAACATCATATGATGTAATCTCCACCATGGGGCTTGAACCCACGTCCATAAGGTTAAGAGCTTTGTCCTCTACCAACTGAGTAGTGGACCTTTCAATATAATGAACTGAGGCTTGTGTACCTTGAATTTTTGACATGAGCAATTGGTAGCCCCCAAGGGCCGTCTCATTACAATGGGATGAGTCGGGTCTTCAATAAGTGACATGGGACTTGCATATTTGATGTGATCTCAATTTGAATAATGTAGCCCCCAAGTGTCGGGTCGTAAGCCTGCAACGACTCGGGACTATTCCCTCCATTGTGAAAATAAATCATGTCCATTAATAAAATAATAATCATTGCGCTAAAGCGACTTTGAAGACCTCCATCAAAATATTGGCTATTGATAACCATAATAGAAATCCAGCCATCTTGGCTATTAAAGATTTGAATAATAGTATAATCCGGTTTGGAAAACCGGTTCCTGTGATATTGAATGTTTAAGATACCTGTGCAGTAAGGGTGATAACCCAATTTTTAGAAGCCAAAAACTTCCAAATGTTTATGATTGTCATATATGGCGACTTATCATCCAAAGTCAAGCCGGGTTAATCGAAACCACATATATGCTTCAAATATGAACAAAAAGGTCTCAAGATAAAACCAAAGATTGTTTTCAAAAAACTTAAGCCAAAAAGAAAGAAAAATCGAGGCTTCTGATTCGAATACGATGAGAAAACCATCCCAAAGGGGTTAAGCTAAGATTCGAATACGATCATATAGCCCCCAGTGGCTTTGGCGTTGCCGATCAAGAGGGTACTGACAGCTATGTTCTCTTTGGTTCGAATACGACCTATGTTTGAATAGGAAGCCCCCAAATGACCTTGAGATTTGTTTAACGACGCTGATTCGAATACGATCCACGTCGGTTCCCAAAGGGGGTTGAACTATGATTCGAATACGATCAAGAAACCCCTCAGTGAGCTCGGCAGTATGCCGATCATAAGGGTACCGACAGCTATGTTCTCTTTGGTTCGAATACGACCTATGTTTGAACAGGAAGCCCCCTAGTGATCATACAAATTTTTACCATCGTGCCGATCAAGAGGGTACCGACAGCTATGCTCGATGAGCAAGAAGCCCCCAAGTGACCATAATAAGATAAGCCGTAAAGCAGGATACCCATGTTTGAACCGCGCATCATGGCATCAAGTTCTTTTTGGCAACCTTTAATTTTCCTTGAGCCGGATGTTTGAACCGGATTTGAGAGCTTCAAAGCTTTGCCGGAGAGAGATGTCTCTTGAACCAGATTTTAAGCCGGAATCTTTATTTTGAACCGACAATCTTCTGACGGCCTTTAAATTTTCATCAATATGGCGGCCTTTAAACTTTCATCAATATTGTGGTGTCCTCCGGAACCGGGTTATCATTCCTCTAATAACTCGGAATTCCCGAGTCATGCCATTATAGCCCCCGAGTCTTAAGACGACTCAAGGAGTTGGCTTAAGATTCTCCGTAGTTGACCGTGATATAGACCGGTTTGAGTCCTGCATGGGAGAACTTGCGAGCCAAAGTAATTGCTCTTTTAAAAAAATATGCAATATAAAATATACTGGATGGATTTCACCTGATATGCCAGGCTAGTTATTATCCACCGCGGAGTTGTAAGCCAGCGTGGACGGGAGTTAATCACAGGCGCTCGGACGGACGAGTCAATCGCAAGCACGGTCCGAGCGAGTTGATGTAGTTTGGACCACAGGTTGTGCACGTTCGTTCGACATCAGCGTTCGAGCGGACGCGGCCGCGGTGTATCGTCGTAGACCAGACCATAGGGGCACCGGCACGTGCGTCCACCGGGTACACCGGCGAAGTGCGAACAGTGAAGCGGCCTCGCGCTTATAAATTAACCTGCACATAAACATGTACATATTAAAAGTAAAAAATTCTTGATAGAATTAATCCGCATGAACAATTTTAGCAGGAAAAATATCACCTGAGGATAAATTCCATTCATAAGCCAATGCGGCTGACGGCAGTTGAATCTTTGGCTGATTTTATGCAGAGGACTATTCCTGTTAGTACTAGTTTTTCCTTCACCGCATCATCATTTTTTCCGTTTCCCTCTTTAGGTGCATGTGCTCCAGATTAATCAACCTCGATCTCTGTGCAAATGCTAGTGGTCCTTGGGGTTTCACGTGGAGTAGCCTTCAGCTAGTATTATTATGGAGTGCTAGTGAACCGCTCCAGATCTGAGTTCGTATCAAGTTTTGAGCAACTGATCTCCATGTGGGTAGCAATGGCCATTTGGCTCGCAGCAGTGTGAGAGATTCGGAGCCCCAATTTCCGGTTCTCGGATGATCGCCATGTGACCCATCTCCAATTCCATATGGCCCCTGTCCTCAGCAGCATTCGGTATAAAGGTAGCATCGGAGTTAATTTTAACTGAACTTTGACCCGGGCGCACCTAGTGCATGGCTGGCTGAATTATCCTTGTCCATGAGCTCTCCATAGCCGAAAATGACTCGCTCGCATTGCTTCAGTCTCAGGACTTGCTCTGTTCGGAAGCTCCTCGGCATGAAGTTTAGGATTTAATTACCATAGCTGGTGTAGCAGCAACTGACTTTAGTTGCTCAATGTTTCAGTCATGGAAAAGAATCGGCTGCGGGCTCGCGGGGCAAGTTAAGGCCAGGCGGTGGGGCGACTCAAAGCAGGGCGGCTCGCGGCAGACCGGCTCGCGGGCGATGGTGGCAACTCGGGGTGCACCTGCGAGCGGAGAGCAGAGGCGGAGGCCGGCTCAAGAAAGTGCCAGCGATACGAGTATCTGCAGCGTGGCAACGGAAACAAGTCGGCGACGGCAACTCAGGGAAGGCGAGGCCCAACGGCGACTCTGCAAGGTGGCGACTCGCAGGTGGCGGCTGTGAACCCGACGCGACCCGCGAGGCGAGCAATAGCAGCAGTGAGCCGGCGATGTGACGATTGGACGGAGGAGCTTGGCGACTCCCCGGATAGGACGCACCGGCGGGGTGGCTCGAGGCCTGCTCCGGCAGGGGCCGCGGCGGCTCTTGGCCACTGGGCGAGGCTACAGCGGCTCGGCAAATTTGGAGGTGACCCGCTTCGCAGCTGAAGATGCGGCAGAAGCGAAGGCGCGCCGAATCGGGGCGGCTCACGGGCAGCGCGAGGCCGAGCTAGAGACTCGGAGAGCCGGCGGGGACGAGAGCAGCCCAGCGATGTGCCTCGGCGGTGACTTGGAGAGAGGCCGCAAGGGCGGCTCATGGCCGGCTCAATGCTAATGGCGAGTTGGAGCCGTGGCCGTGAGGAGTGATAGCAGGAGGCCGGAGGAGCTCCGGCGAGGGCGGGTCGTGGCCGCTCGTAGATGGTGGCGGCTCCAGTTGAAGGCGGGTCGTGTTCTGAACCAGCGGGCGCAGTTGGCGGAGTGAGGCGGCACTTGGCGGCTCGTCTCACGGCGGTAACTGCAGCAAAGGGCCGGCTCGAGGCTCGGCAGGGGTGACTCGGAGATCGCAGGACGGCTCGAGGCCAGGGCAAACCAGCCTGGCGCGGGCAGAACAGTGAGGCGAGGCCTACTCAGGCCCGGAACGGTGGCGGCTCAAGGCGGCGGAAACGGGTCGCCGGGGCACTGGCCGGTCGACGACGGAAAGCGGCCACCCGGACTCTGACCAGTGAGCTGTTCGAAGGCAGCTCAGATGGCGGGTCAACACGGCAACTCGAGGCGGCCTGCCGCGACGGAATTGAGTCGGAGACGGGCGGGCTGTCTTGAGATGAGTCCGAGGCTGAGACGGAATCCGGCGGGTTAAAGCACACTCCGGCCGCGAGGCGATAAGCCGGCGAGGTGGGCTATTGCCATGGAAGCGGCGGTACAACAAGCGGCCCGCAGTGGAGGCAGCAGCGTTCGGGCGGCACCGCAACACAGGATCAGCAAGCATGGCCGCTCGGCAACGGCCGATGAATTGGAGGTACGAACCGGCGGCGGTGGAGGCACAGCGAGTCTGAACCTGTGGACCGTCCGTGTCCGGGTCGTGGCCCTTTTCTTTTCTTACGCAGTTGAACAGGCTAGCTTAGATCGGTTTCCTCTGCTCTGTATATCCACCTTTTGCTAGTGATAATATGCCTTGGCGGATGCATCAGTTGATGGTAAAAAACAAAGGTTGGACCAATACTCTGTACTGGTACAAATACTTGCGCCTTCCCACGTCATAGTAGATAACGGAGTAATAGTTGATGACTTGATTTTAGTCTTCATGAAAGGAATCAATCACCGGTCAAATCTGGAGTTGTGGCGGAAGAAAACAAACAGCCACCTTGGGACTTGAATCTGCACATTGCAGCAGCAACTCTCGGATTCATCTCCGACTTGCAATTATGTCTCTTTTTTGTCTGATCTCAATTCTTCTGGTCTTGGCTTTTGTTCCTGGCGCCTTGCACCTAGATCGATCTAGCTCAGATTCTTAATGGCAATGCATGTCGGTCTCGGCAACGCGCCGTAGTAGTAATGGAAATTATCTCCTCTCGGATCCAACTTGCAAAGGAGGCGGCTCACGGTGCAGCCCTAATTTTTTAATTTAACCTTTAAACCTCTCCGATCATAAATCTGGTCCGACGAACTTGAAGCTGATGCAAATCCGTTCAAAACTGGCTCTTCTACATCCGGAAAATCGTGAACTCTCGATCCCTAGGAGAGATCCCTCCAAGAACTCAACACCACCGTGCGCAGGCCCCACGGTGGGCGCCAACTGTCGTGGAATTGTCACGGCAGATGTCCTAGTGTGAGGACTTAGTCGCGAGCCCAACGCATCTATGCGGTAACTTGAGAGGGGTTGGGCGGAATCGAGAGACGCAACACAAGACAAGGATTTAGCCAGCTTTGGGCCCCGGGAAACATCATCCGGTAATAACCCTACATGCTGTTTGAGGCTAGGTCTCATTATGATCACGGGAGAGTCGCCGGGAACCGGCTCTCGGTGTCTAGCCCTAGAGATTGTTTCTTGTCCCTTTTGGGGTGCCCCGCCTCTCCTTATATAAGCTGAAGGGGCGGGTTACATGTAGAGTCCAACTCGGACTTAAGATTTAACCTTATTTTGACGTCTCACCATGGGCTTCTCACCATGGGCTTCTTAACGTCTTGGGCTTCTTACAATCTAGCTTACGATCTGACTTACCATCTGGCTTACCGTCTGGCTTATGATCTGGCTTACCACCTGGCTTACGGTCTGGCTTAACATGTGCCGGGTTACATGACTGTGTCTGCCGGGTTACATGACTGTGTCTGCCGGGTTACATGACTGTGTCTGCCGGGTTACATGACTGTGTCTGCCGGGTTACATGACTATGTCTGCCGGGTTACAATGCTCAACTGTTCCCGCGAGCTTAACCTACTTAACTATTCCCGCCGGCTTATAGTCTGTCGGGTCATCAATGAAACACCCAATCCCAGCCGGGTTATATCTCCAGCCGGGTCATACTGCGGGGTATATCCCCGACACTACGGGTCCGTAGTTAGTAGCTAGATGGATTCCTCTCTCTTTTGATTCTCAATACAATGGTCTCTTGGAGATCAATTTGATGTAACTCTTTTCGCGGTGTGTTTGTTGGGATCCTATGAACTTTGAGTTTATGATCATATCTATTTTATCCATCAAAGTTATTTGAGTTTTGATCTCTTATATGCATGATTACTTATAGCCTCGTATTTCTTCTTCGAATCTTTGGTTTAGTTAGGCCAACTAGATCAATTTTTCTTGCCAGGCGAAGAGGTGCTTTGTGATGGGTTCGATCTTATGATGCTCAATCCCAGTGATAGATGGGGACATGACACGTATGTATCGTTGCTATTAAGGATAACAAGATGGGGTCTATACCTACATGAATAGATCTTGTCTACATCATGTCATTGTTCTTATTGCATTACTCCGTTTTCCATGAACTTAATGCACTACATGCATGTTGGATAGCGGTCGATGTGTGGAGTAATAGTAGTAGATGCAGGCAGGAGTCAGTCTACTAATCTTGGACGTGATGCCTATATACTGATCATTGCCTGGATATCATCATAATTATTTGAAGTTCTATCAATTGCCCAACAGTAAATTGTTTACCCACCGTATGCTATTTTTCTCGAGAGAAGCCACTAGTGAAATCTACGGCCCCCGGGTCTCTTCTTTATCATATTTGCCTTCGAGCTCTATTTTTATTTGATTTTATTTTCAGAACTATTAATCCAAAAACCCAAAAATACCTTGCTGCAATTTTTTATTATTTATTTTATTTCACATTTCCGCAAGATCTATTTATCCGATCTTCTACAAATTTATCTATCTTTTTACCCGGGAGGGATTGACAACCCCTCTTACACGTTGGTTGCAAGAATTTGTTCTTTGTGTGCAGGTACCATTTACATAGTGTTGCGTGGTTCTCCTACTGGTTCGATAACCTTGGTCTCATCACTGAGGGAAATACCTACCATAGTTGTGCTGCATCATCCCTTCCTCTTTGGGGAAATACCGACATAGTTCAAGCTGCATCAATTGGAATTTCTGGCACCTTTGCCGGGGAACATCATCAACATCTATTAGGTTCCTAATCACAAATCTCATCTCCTTGCAATTTACATTATTTGCCATTTGCCTCTCGTTTTCATCTCCCTCACTTCACAAAAAATTGCCATTTTATTCGCCCTTTTTTTCATTCGCCGTTTTCTCATCAGATCTGTTTTTGTGTGCAATCTCGTTTGCATAGTCATGACGCCACAAAGAAAATATTATGATGTTCCTTACCCCAATATTTTGCTTGAAATTGAGAAAAGTACTAAGGAATATATGACTACACAATTTGAGCATAATAAATATTTTATCGAAGAACTTAAGGAACACTCTATTGTGCTGGAAGCTATAACTAAACAACTTGATGATATTAGTAGAGAAGTTTGTAATCTCCAATCTAAGTATGCTTTTGCTGAAAGTTTGCTAGGCAAAATATCCGATGCATAGGCTACCCTCGTAAATCAAATGGCCACTAAACCTATCTCGTTAGAAGATAAAAATGATGAAGATCTTAAAATAATTGGTGTTTCTTCTATTGATTCCTTGTTTAGTAAAATTAAGATTTATGATAAAGGGACTGAAGAAGAGTCAAGTTTAGCTAGAAGGCGTCCCGATAATTCGGAGGGTGAAAATCTTGATAAGAAATTGATTAAAGTGGGTTTGGAGAGGTCAAAACTTTAACTAGTGATGTGCCCACTCTTTTGGATTACAGAGACTTTAATTATGATAATTGTTCTTTGATTGATTGTATTTCTTTGTTGCAATCCATGATAAATTCACCCCATGCTTATGAACAAAATAAAGCTTTTACTAAACATATCGTGGATGCCATGATGAAAGCTTTGGAAGAAAAATTGGAACTAGAGATCTCAATTCCTAGAAAATTACATGATGAATGGGAACCTACTATCAAAGTCAAGATTAAAAATTATGAGTGTTTTGCTTTATGTGATTTGGCTGCTAGTGTCACTGGTACACGTCGGTGCTATACAAACGGTTTTTAACCCCTTTCCGCGATGGCATTTGGAACCGTCGCTAAGTGAGTGTGGGTGATAGGGGGGTCCTTCCCACATGACATAGAAACCATCGGGAGTATGCCCTCCTGGCACACACGCTCGGCAAAATGAGATCGTGTGCGACCGGCGAGCGCTTAAATATGAAAATACGTATAGTAGAGCTAAAAAATACAATTATACAGGCAAAATTGTTTCCGGTGGCAAGTACATCCCACACAGTCAGTCCCCGCTAAACGTTTCCATTCGTATGTACATCCCACACAGTCGCTCCAAGGAAAATGTTTCCATTCACAGGTACATCACACACAATTTTTCCCGTTACATCGTTTGCGTTATTGAATGTATCTCACACGATTCATAGAAGAAACTGTGTGGCAAAGGCTGCCATCACACACAATTTTTGTGTGGTAAACGTTTGCGCAAAGTGGCATAACGCAATCAGTTTTCAAGAGAAAGTCGTGTGTGATTGTTCATTGATCCAACACGGTTTATTCCTAGAAACTGTGTGCATTGCCTGAGGCCATCGCCCACGGTATTTTTTCAGTAACCGTTTGCAATAGCAAAACCGAATTAGCAGGCTAATTCGCCATTAGCAGGCTAATTGCCCTATTATTAATAATCCATTTATTAATCTAATTGACATTCATATTAAGCACATAATACATTTTTTTCCATATTAAGGAAGCAGAATTTCATAATTGAAATACATCAGAGTACAACATGATATAGCTTCAGCACTCAGCTACCCCATTACACAACAACACCAGCACCAAGTTTCACATGCAACATGTAGAACCTTTCGAAATTAGCATCATAGATGGTATATAGACAGATGCATCTCATTTGGAAAACTGCTGAAGCGGAAGGCGAATATTGAGCCTTCATTCATGTTGAAGGTCTTTGCAAGTTTAGGCCAGTGCCTGTGGATGATTGACCATTCGTCCTTCGTCCTCTTCAGGAACACTTCAATATTGAACCATGGGTGTTGTATGAAAACCTTGCTCGCCTCCTGACCATAGGGGTGGTTTGAGAGGTAATCATCAGTGAACTGCTTTGGAAAGGCATGAAAACAAGGATGTGCATAAATATCTTCTCTATATTGGAAATGGGGCAAAGGAATAAAAAAGGCAAGGTATAATAGTTAATACCATCTTGTACTGAACTGATGTCTTCTGCATTGTGCAGACAAAGATCTTGTTGTTTTTTGTCGCTAATTTCTTTATCCTAACAATCTTTCTGAGTTTCTTGATTTGATTGATATTCATGGACAACTCATTTCCCCATATGCAAAAAGGGTCGAACAGTGGGTCAAAACCTCTGACAGCAGGACCTAAATGTGCAAGACCAAATTGTAAAAAACCTAAATATTAGAGTGGTTCCTGCAATTGCACAATAATGTGCTATTAGACAACGCCATGCACGTGCTAACCTCGATTATAAACCTCAGTGTTTCCCATTGTTTCCCTGCAACACATATATGGTAGTTAGTCATCAGGTTAAGTAAGGGTTCGCATGCTATCAGTAAAATATGTTGACGAAAAATAAGCACATTGCAGATACATCAGATTAATTCAAGCCACATGGAAAATCCATTTATCCAAACCAAGCATGATTAAGAACTAGGAAATATAGCACTTGTATATGTTTCTCATGTATTAAGTGCAACCAAATTTGATTTATTCCTCACATGCACAACAATACAAAATTCTACCCACGACAATTGGACATCGCATTGCAGAATTGAACCAAGCAGTTAACTAAACACCACAACAAATGAACCAAACATTAACCGAGTACCACATTGCACAATATAACATACTCCTAATAGAAGATCAGACAGTTAACCAAACAGTTAACTACAACCAATTGTAGCAATTGTATTTGTTTCTCATGTATTAAGTGCAGCCAAATTCTATTTATTCCTCACATGCACAACAATACAAAATTCTACCCACGACAATTGGACATTGCATTGCAGAATTGAACCAAACAGTTAACTAAACACCACAACACAAATGGACCAAACGTTAACTGAGCACCACATTGCACAATGTATAACCAAACCAAGCATGCTTGACAACTTGGAAATATAGCAATTGTATTCGTTTCTCATGTATTTTGTAAAGATAAATTCGATTTATTTCTCACATGGAAGACAATACAAAATTGCACCCTGTAGAATTGAACATCACATTTGCAGAATTGAACCAAACAGTTAACTGAAGACGACAACTAATTAACAAAATAGTTAATAAGTGAGCACCACACTGTAATGAAAGCTTAAGACTATTGTCACAGGGGTGCTAGGCTAGCTAAAGCCCCTGCTCTGCTTTATGTTTCTTATTTTCTTCTGAACTTGTATCAAACTACTAGACTACTGCTCTGCTTCGGCCTGATTTCTCTAATGGAAATCGGAGGGGAAATCCTCTTTTGCTAAAAAAATGACATATAGAACATATACACTAGAGAAACAGATTGCATGGTAAAATTAGATAGCACAATTGACTAGAATTTGTGAAGGAAAGGCAAGAGCAGCACACACAACGGGTAAACCGAGCATGCTTAACTAGCGTAGCTAGCAAATGGCAAGGTGCTCCTCCAAGATCTGGGGGTCGGCACGAATGGCAGCCATCGCGACCTCATTCGCGCGTGCGGCCACGATTTGCTTCTCCGCTGCCAAATACTCCTTGAGATCCTGGCTATACTGCGTGCACCATGGCTTAGGGCGGCGCTTATTTGGTGGAGGGGTCGGTGATTTGGGTGGAAGGTGTCGCGTCGGCTCCGGCGGTCGGGGCATGTGGGATGTGGAAGGAGGAGGATGGGGGTCAGGTGTGGATTACCTGCCTGGATAGACTAGGCCGAGCAGCGTCAAGGAGGGTCACCGATGAGGAGGCGGTGGTGCTGCAAGCAAGGAGTGAAGGTTTCAACTTGAAAAGGAAGGCGGAAATAGGGGAAATGTGGCTTTTGGTAAGGGGGAGGGAGGAGGTAGATATTTCTGCGGAAGCCGAAAATTTGGAATCGCTTAAGCGAGAAAACTGGCGCCAAAGTGTCATCATACACGGTCCCTTATTCAGAAATGTGTACGATATGTGAACATCACAAACAATTCAGATAGCTTAACCCGTGTGTGTTGAGTTTGAACGTCAAAAATTTTTGTTCGAATTTCCCTGGTTACAGTGGTCATCCACGTCATTGTATAATTTGGATACACAAAGGAGACTAACTTCTTAATCGAGCAAGTTCAGCAATTAGACAGACCTAGCTGACCTAAACATTACTCTAACAAATTAAAGACCGACGCTCTTAATTAAGCAAAACAAAGAGTACTACTACGGTTGGTGCTCGTCGATCTTTGTCGCCGCCTCCATGTCCAGCTCGCACCCGACGGTCTCCTGGGGAAGGGGCTCCATGGCATCCATCGCACCATACTCGGCAAGCATCTCGCCATCCGCGTCCGCCATCTCTTTGGAAAAGGCCGCCACGAGCTGGGCGTGGGCGTACGCGATCTGGGCTTGGACGGGCTCCATCGTCGCAAGGTATGCGGCGGAGGAACAGACGGCTGCTCGAACGCTCTCGGTGATTGCCAGCTCTTCGGCCGTGGGGTACCGACCGTTGTCGGAGAAGCTTCGTTCGATTTGTGCGGTGACCGCCAGGAGCTGGGCGTGGGCGGCCTCGACATGGTCGTGGGCGGCCTCCATCAGGGCTAAGGCCGCCGCTGCGGAACGGATAGCTGCTGTGCCACTCTCGCCAGTTGCTATCCCCGAGGCAGATGTTGCTACCGCCACCTAAGAAGCAACAATGGCCGTTTGGGCTGCCTTTGCCGCCCGGTCGCAGACTGCGGCCGCGCTCATGCACCTTGTTAGCACGTGCATGGCGGCTGCGGCCACGCTCTCGCCGGAGTGGGCCACCGAAGTTGCCCTCACGACGCAGGTCCACGTGCCCATCTTTCACCGGCGACGATTGAACAGTGAAATGATATTTGGGGAGCGAGCTAGTGTGCTTGAGACGCCGGCTGTGGACTGTAGCCGACGCACCTTCTCGTGTAAGCCATAGACGTACTATACACCAACGGTCCTCTAGGATATTTTGTGCTGCATCTCACACGGTTGGTGAAAATAAACTGTGTGCAATCTACTTGATTTTTCATCTTGATTTGAATTACATAATGGGGTCACAGCGGCAATGGACGGTGTTTGAATTACTAGACCTTTTATCTGGAGTGAACATGCAACTATATGTGTGTCGTCAAAGAATTGGAATTATTCAGGGTTCGTTTGAACATTTTATACATTAAATTAGTTTTCTAGCCATTTCAGGTGCACAATTCAAAATTAAACTACATGCACATGCTCCGGTGCACCAACATGGGTTGTAAAATCATATATGTGTCCATGAGTTTATGCTTATCTTCCATGCAAGAAATGGGGATGAAATTCAAAAACCACGGCACCGTGGCTCTCCGGCAAACGTCGACGTACTTGCTTTTGTAATTCTAGTAAATCCAAAATTCGTCTGAAATTCATGAAACTTGGCATGCTATCATGGAGCAGTATCAACATGTCGTGGTAAAAATTTTGTCCCATTTGGGGCAGGTTTGGGTATAAGCTTCTCATAAACCAGAACTTCTCACAACAAGTGTGATGGTTTCGGTAGGGAACGTTTCACCTTTCTAGACGAAACGATATCCGTTATCTCTTCTCGATTTCAAATTTTTTTCCTAGTGTCAACATAGAACAACAGGAGTTTTGTGTCAATTTTTGGGATTTTTTGGGTTCGCTTGGACATTCTTATACATTAACTGAGTTTTCTATGTATTCATGTGCATAATTCAAATTTGAACTACATGCACATGCTCTAATGCATATAAATTAGTTGAAAATTCAAATATGTGTCCTTGGTTGCCTGCTTAGGTCCCATGCAAAAATGGGAATGAATGTCAAACACCCTGCCACCGTCACTCGGCCGCAAACATTGAGCTACCTGGTTTTTAAATTCTAGTAAATCCAAAACTCGTCTGAAATTCATGAAACTTGGCATGCTATCATGGAGCGGCATCAACATGCCGTGGTAAAATTTTTGTCCCATTTGGGGCAGGTTTGGGTATATGCTTCTCACAAACCAGAGCTTCTCACAATAAGCATGATGGTTTCGGTAGGGAATGTCCCACCTTTGGGGATGAAACGATATCCATTGCCTTTTATCGCTTCCAAAAAATTTCTCGTGTCAACATAGAACAACAGGAGTGTTGTGTCAATTTTTATGATTTTTTGGGGTTCATTTGGACATTTTTATGCATTAACTGAGTTATTCAATGCATTTATGTGCATAATTCAAATTTGAACTACATGCACATGCTCCAGTGCATTTAAATTGGTTGAAAAATCAAATCTGTGTCCTTGGGTGCATGCTTACGTCCCATGCAAGAAATGGGAATGAATTTCAAACACCAGGGCACTATTGATTGCCGACAAAACATTGAGATGCCTGGTTTTTAAATTTTAGTAAATCCAGAACTCGTCTGAAATTCATGAAACTTGGCATTTTATCATGGAGCGGCATCAACATGCCGTGGTAAATTTTTTGTCCCATTTGGGGCAGGTTTTGGGTATATGCTTCTCACAAACCAGAGCTTCTCACAATAAGCATGATGGGTTCGGTAGGGAACGTCCCACCTTTGGGGACGAAAGGATATCCATTGCCTCTTATTGCTTTCAAATTTTTTCTCGTGTCAACATAGAACAACAGGAGTGTTGTGTCAATTTTCGTGATTTTTCGAGGTTCGTTTGGACATTTTTATGCATTAACTGAGTTTTCAATGCATTTATGTGCATAATTCAAATTTGAACTACATGCACATGCTCCAGTGCATATAAATTGGTTGAAAAATCAAATATGTGTCCTTAGGTGCATGCTTAGGTCCCATGCAAGAAATGGGAATGAATTTCAAATACCAAGGCACAGTTGATTGCCGGCAAAACATTAAGATACTTTATTTTTAAATTCTAGTAAATCCAAAACTCCTCTGAAATTCATGAACCTTGGCATTCTATCATGGAGCGGCATCAACATGCCGTGGTAAATTTTTTGTCCCATTTGGGGCAGGTTTCGGTATATGCTTCTCAGAAACCAGAGCTTCTCACAACAATCATGATGGTTTCGGTAGGGAACGTCCCACCTTTGGGGAAAAAATGATAACCATTGCCTCTTATTTCTTCCAAAAAATTTCTCATGTCAACATAGAACAACAGGAGTGTTGTGTCAATTTTTGTGATTTTTCGGGGTTCGTTTGGATATTTTTATGCATTAACTGAGTTTTCAATGCATTTATGTGCATAATTCAAATTTGAACTACATGCACATGCTCCAGTGCATTAAATTGGTTGAAAAATCAAATCTGTGTCCTTGGGTGCATGCTAAGGTCCCATGCAAGAAATGGGAATGAATTTCAAATACCAAGGCACCGTTGATTGCCGGCAAAACATTAAGATACTTTATTTTTAAATTCTAGTAAATCCAAAAATCGTCTGAAATTCATGAAACTTGGCATGCTATCATGGAGCGGCATCAACATGCCATGGTAAAAAATATGTCCCATTTGGGGCAGGTTTGGGTATATGCTTCTCACAAACATAGCTTCTCACAACAAGCATGATGGTTTCGATAGGGAACGTCCCACCTTTGGGGACGAAACGATATCCATTGCCTCTTATTGCTTTCAATTTTTTTCTCGTGTCAACATAGAACGACATGAGTGTTGTGTCAATTTTCGTGATTTTTCGGGGTTCGTTTGGACATTTTTATGCATTAACTGAGTTTTCAATGCATTTCTATGCATAATTCAAATTTGAACTACATGCACATGCTCCAGTGCATATAAATTGGTTGAAAAATCAAATATGTGTCCTTGGGTGCATGCTTAGGTCCCATGCAAGAAATGGGAATGAATTTCAAATACCAAGGCACAGTTGATTGCCGGCAAAACATTAAGATACTTTATTTTTAAATTCTAGTAAATCGAAAACTCCTCTGAAATTCATGAACCTTGGCATTCTATCATGGAGCGGCATCAACATGCCGTGGTAAATTTTTTGTCCCATTTGGGGCAGGTTTCGGTATATGCTTCTCACAAACCAGAGCTTCTCACAACAATCATGATGGTTTCGGTAGGGAACGTCCCACCTTTGGGGAAAAAAGATAACCATTGCCTCTTATTTCTTCCAAAAAATTTCTCATGTCAACATAGAACAACAGGAGTGTTGTGTCAATTTTTGTGATTTTTCGGGGTTCGTTTGGATATTTTTATGCATTAACTGAGTTTTCAATGCATTTATGTGCATAATTCAAATTTGAACTACATGCACATGCTCCAGTGCATTAAATTGGTTGAAAAATCAAATCTGTGTCCTTGGGTGCATGCTTAGGTCCCATGCAAGAAATGGGAATGAATTTCAAATACCAAGGCACCGTTGATTGCCGGCAAAACATTAAGATACTTTATTTTTAAATTCTAGTAAATCCAAAAATCGTCTGAAATTCATGAAACTTGGCATGCTATCATGGAGCGGCATCAACATGCCATGGTAAAAAATATGTCCCATTTGGGGCAGGTTTGGGTATATGCTTCTCACAAACATAGCTTCTCACAACAAGCATGATGGTTTCGATAGGGAACGTCCCACCTTTGGGGACGAAACGATATCCATTGCCTCTTATTGCTTTCAAATTTTTTCTCTTGTCAACATAGAACGACATGAGTGTTGTGTCAATTTTCGTGATTTTTCGGGGTTCGTTTGGACATTTTTATGCATTAACTGAGTTTTCAATGCATTTCTATGCATAATTCAATTTTGAACTACATGCACATGCTCCAGTGCATATAAATTGGTTGAAAAATCAAATATGTGTCCTTGGGTGCATGCTTAGGTCCCATGCAAGAAATGTGAATGAATTTATAACACGAGGCCACCGTTGATTGCAGGCAAAATGTTGAGATATTTTATTTTTAAATTCTAGTAAATCCAAAACTCGTCTAAAATTCATGAAACTTGGCATTCTATCATGGAATGGCACCCGACATGCAGTGGTATTTTTCGTGTCCATTTTGAGAGAAGGCGCACTCGAATAATGACAGCCAACAAAGGCATTTTGAAAAAATAGCTGCCACTTTAATATCTCAAATATTTGTATAATTCAAAGTGTGTGCGTTCTGTTAACCACTCACGTGACCCCACATGTCTTGGTTTTAATGGCTGTAGGAGGTGCCGTGTGGACAATTGCTTGACCTTGACTGAACGGGAGGCGTGTGAGCACAGTTCGGTGCGCAGGCTGACCGAGAGGCGTGTAAGCTGTCCTCGAATGTGCAGGCTCACCGGGAAGTGTGCAAGCTGTACGCTGCGCAGGCTCACTGGGAAGCGAGCCCTTTGACTTCCATGGCCGCCCTCCTTTCTCTCCGTGTGCGTGCCCCCCTCAGCGGCATGGGACGCCGCCGTCGAACGCTACCTCTCAGCGCCGCCAGCTGCCGTCCTCCCGCACCCCGCCCGTCGACCCCGGGACGACATGATGCAAAGTGAGAGCAGGATTTGTGCATCTCTTCAACGCAAACGGTTCTTTTGAATGACCCGTGCGCAACCACTTACAAACAATTTGGTGCGATTTGCATCTGTCATATTGGGTATGTTACCATTTGTCAAACTGGAAAGATTGACATTTGTTGATCTAGTAACATTGTCATTTGTCAACCTTGTAACACTGCGATTTGTCAAAATATGCAGCTAAAAATCACTAGGAGTATCTAATTTTTGTAACTAAAATTCAGTAATCAAGCATAGATTTCATTCGACAGCTGAACCGACCAAACTTTTCCCCAATTGTTGTTCCGCGCACACCCAATAGGGACGCCACGCGCACTACACTACGCCGGGAATTGCGCCGCCGCCGCGGTGTAGCCTCCCAGCTGGAGCTGTCCTCTGATGACAGCGGAGTGGCTGAGCTACGACGACGGACCGGTGCCTTTGGCCATTGTGGGAGAAGCAGACGAGATAACACTACTAGGAAAAATGGTACTAGCAGCGCGGGTAAAATGGCTACTAGCAGCGCGGGTACCCGCGCTACTCGTATCGCGCTACAGCTAATAGTTAGTAGTAGTGTGGGTTAAACCCGCGCTACTACTAACTTTGTTAGTAGTAGCGTGTGCCACCCACGCTACTGCTATTTCGTACCTGCGCTACTACTAACGAAATAGTAGTAGCGTGTCTATAATACCAATGCTACTAGTATCCTAAGTACTAGTAGTGAGCAGTTTTTTCCCACGCTACTACTAACTTATTAGAAATTAAAAAAATCAATCAATTCCTTTCTATCACACAATTGTCGTATCTACTATCACAGTTCCTCATTGTAGAGGCAACTCGTGTATAATTCATATCTTTTACATAAGAGTGTAAACACAGTGTTGTGCGTGTCAGCTACCTACGTAAGTGATTTTTGCCATGCAAATTGAAACTTTACCACTACTTCTAGACGTCAGAGACTGAGACACGTTGTTATGGTCAGATCCAAAAATTGGCTCACTTGTCAATGTGTGGCGCCTTCCCGACCTGATCTCACGGCCTGCAGCTGCGATGAAACACAGCGGGCAGCGTCGACGAGCCACATTTGACCGATGGCAGCCGCCGCCTTGAGTTGTGACGCCTTCATGTCCCTCGCCCTTGCCCTCAGCTCAAGCAGGCCCCGGTCGATGTCGGCCTCGTGCCACGCCACCAGTGGATGAAGCCATCGTACACGTGCCCCGCACCCTAAAATCCGAACACCATTAAGATTCAGATTCAGAATTGGCCACATACCGAATCAAGTCTATCTGAAATGTTGATCATCTCTCGGGCTCGGGGTGTCTGATCGACTGCTTACCCATGTGCTGGGGTACCAGAGGTAGATGCCGAGCAGCAGCTTCGCCTCTCCGTACATCGGCAGCCACGACACCGCCCAGTCCACGAACCTCTCGACGACCGTCAGCATCACCACCTGAACCCTGCAGCATTACCAACAGAGGTTCAGAAACTTCAGATTCTTCAGAAGAATGACAAAGAAAAATAATGCAGTGCATGTTGATGAAAAAGACAATCAGTGAAAAAGACAAGGAGCATACTAACCCCTTCAGGCAATGAAAATATAATGTAGAGCATTAAAAGTGGAACATGGTTCAGCATTTGCATTGATAGGGACAAATATACAATTGGGGATCCACTAGGTAAATAAATAATTCTCATAAATCAACAACATTGTCTGCAATTAACATACTTTAAATAGTGTCCGACATCCTTGAGGAAAACCCAAACATTGCTACCTTCTTCAGGGCTCGAGCATGAACTGATGCGCTCTGCTTCTTGTACATATGGCTCTGCTGCACCGGTGTTTATGCAAGGGGGTCAGTGTTAAAATAACACTGAATTTACTATCAGAGGGGATGATATACCTGAATTCACAATACTAACCTGATTGACCACCTGTTGCCGCACAAATCTATGGTGTTCACGAGTTCGATAAAATTGATCAGACAATGCCCGAAACTGCTTACAAGGAAGATCCAGAAAGAGATAAGTACTTCTAGAGCAGGTCTGTACTAATGATACTAAATATATTCTCAAAAAGTAAACAGAAAACTGAATCCGGTAGGTAGACCTGCCAATTGCCGTCTGATACGTCTCCAACGTATCTATAATTTTTGATTGTTCCATGCTATTATATTATCCATCTAGGATGTTTTATATGCATTTATATGCTATTTTATATGATTTTTGGGACTACCCTATTAACCTAGAGCCCAGTGCCAGTTTCTGTTTTTTCCTTGTTTTTTGAGTATCGCAGAAAAGGAAAACCAAACGGAGTCCAATTGACCTGAAATTTCACGGAGATTGTTTTTGGACCAGAAAAAGCCCACGGAGTATTGGAGATGGGCCAGAAGAGTCCCGAGGCACCCACGAGGGTGGGGGCGCGCCCCCTACCTCGTGGCTGCCTCGGAGACCCCCCTGACTTGTTCCCGATGCCAAAACCTCTTGTATATACAGAAACCTCCAGAAAATAACCTAGATCGGGAGTTCCGCCACCGCAAGCCTCCGTAGCCACCAAAAAACCAATCGGGACCCTGTTCCGGCACCCTGTCGGAGGGGGGCTCCCTCACCGGTGGCCATCTTCACCATCCCGGCGCTCTCCACGACGAGAAGGGAGTAGTTCACCCTCGGGGCTGAGGGTATGTACCAGAAACTATGTGTTTGATCTCTCTCTCTCTCTCTCTCTCGTGTTCTTGATTTGGCACGATCTTGATGTATCGCGAGCTTTGCTATTATAGTTGGATCTTATGATGTTTCTCCCCCTCTACTCTCTTATAATGGATTGAGTTTTCCCTTTGAAGTTATCTTATCGGATTGAGTCTTTAAGGATTTGAGAACACTTTATGTATGTCTTGCATGTGCTTATCTGTGGTGACACTGGGATATTCACGTGATCTACTTGATGTATGTTTTGATGATCAACTTGCGGGTTCAGTGACCTTGTGAACTTATGCATAGGGGTTGGCACACGTTTTCGTCTTGAGTCTCCGGTAGAAACTTTGGGGCACTCTTTGAAGTTCTTTGTGTTGGTTGAATAGATGAATCTAAGATTGTGTGATGCATATCGTATAATCATACCCACAGATACTTGAGGTGACATTGGAGTATCTAGGTGACATTAGGGTTTTGATTGATTTGTTTCTTAAGGTGTTATTCTAGTACGAACTTTAGGATAGATTGAACGGAAAGAATAGCTTTATGTTATTTTACTACGGACTCTTGAATAGATCGACCAGAAAGGATAACTTTGAGGTGGTTTCGTACCGTACAATAATTTCTTCGTTTGTTCTCCACTATTAGTTACTTTGGAGTGACTCTTTGTTGTGAGGGATAGTTATATGATCCAGTTATGTTATTATTGTTGAGAGAACTTGCACTAGTGAAAGTATGAACCCTAGGCCTTGTTTTGAAGCATTGCAATACCGTTTGTGCTCACTTTTATCATTAGTTATCTTGCTGTTTTTATATTTTCAGATTACAAAAACCTATATCTACCATCCATATTGCACATGTATCACCATCTCTTCGCCGAACTAGTGCACCTATAAAATTTACTATTGTATTGGGTGTGTTGGGGACATAAGAGACTCTTTGTTATTTGATTGCAGGGTTGCTTGAGAGAAATCATCTTCATCCTACGCCTCCCACGGATTGATAAACCTTAGGTCATCCACTTAAGGAAAATTTGCTACTGTCCTACAAACCTGTGCACTTAGAGGCCCAACAACGTCTACAAGAAGAAGGTTGTGTAGTAGACATCACTGTCTCCGTTAACCTTGAGCTCAACCAGGCCATACAACACCAACTTGTCGAGAAGTCTTCGGTGATTTGAAAAGGCTGCATTTAACATATTATCTTAACCGGAAACAGGGCAAAATCCAAGAATACCATAAAGAGCAAACAGTTAGCATGTGGATCATCACATTTCAAGTAGAAGCACTACAGGTGAAATCAACTGCTCAGATTAGATATACAAGCACACTGCCTATGTGCCCTTGAACTCTCCAATACGAGATCATCAATCCATGCTAAACTACAGCATGCTTGGGATGATGTACATAGCAGTCACACCAAGTGTAGATGCACGACGCACAAACAATAAAAATATACTTGAGAAGCCAAAATCATAAGAGGCATGGTTTAATGCATATATTAAGAAATAAAAGGTAAAAAGGATAAATTTGCCCCTAGAGTTTGTTCGTTCATGGTGGATAAACATACATAAATGAATCTACACAATCCAATTCAACAACACAGTTCAGTGCTATGATGATAAGAGCAATGGCATGCTAGACTTAGTTTATTGACGCTGCTCCCACCCACATTCAGTTTAGCGAGCAATGGCATGTCAGACAAGCGTAAACAAAACACACTGGATGTTACATAAATGACGAGGGCAAAGGATAGATGGTCAACCAGGTGAAGAAGGCACTGAATAGTTCCATTAAGATGATAGTGTGTGCATTTTGAATTGGCTGCAATTTTTGTGGGCAAATAAAAACAGAGGAATTATAATTTCTGAATTTTGAATTGAAGGAGGAGGTGAGAATCTGAAGTGGCCTAGAAAGATTCTGAGATTTTGACTGGTGCCTTACGTCTGCGTAGTGACTGTCTAGTTCCCTGCTTTGATTTGTTCTTCCTTTTATTTTTATTAGATTTTCTCCTAGCCTCTTTTGTAGATCTGAACAGTTTCCTGCTTAATACTCTTCTGCTGCGTTATGTATGTAAAAAAACATGGTTTCCTTAAATGGTAGACAAGAAGATAAGAACTGAAGAAAATGGTACGACAGACATTCCCCTAGGATTAAAGCTTTGACCAAATTCTCAATCTTAAACTCGGTCATCTGAAAATTCACTGTAAACTAATCCGACAGAAAACTTCTCCTGGATCTGTTGCTACATACAGACAGAGGTCAATACCCAACCCAATCATCCAGGACCTAATCAACGCAGCACCTGAAACAAATCCAACTAGGCTTAGGGGGAGGCCGTTAAGCCATGAGACCTGAACACCAGGAACTAGATATCTACTAGGCCATGTCCGAGCATGAATCCTGCATACCATTGGCCCCAAGCACGAAACAACACGCAAAGCACCCAACAGAACGCGGGAGCAGCAAGCAATCGACGATTGAGGTGAGGGGGTCGAGCACGTACACACGAAGGAGGTGGGGAGCGAGCCCCGGACGGATCACGGATGATCCCCGCTCGCAGGAAAGAAAGCCAACGGCGGCGGCAGAGGAGAGGGGAGGAGGAAAGCCAGCGGCGACGACGGATCACTCACCAAGCACCGTCCTAACCCTCCTCCGCTGCTCCGGCGCCACGGCCACGCGCACATGGCTACGGCGGGAGCCGCAGGGGAGCGGCGAGGAGGCGAGGGTCCGCACGAGGGAGGCGGCGGCGGTGGCTTCCATGGGGATCGGAGCGGAGGAAGGTGGGAGCTTGGGGGAGTGTTGCGCGCGGCCGGTGCTCGCCGAAACCGGCCGGCGTGGGTGGTGGCGGCGGCGAGGAGATCGTGGGGAGAGGAGCCGGGGTGGGGTGGACCGAGGAATAGGTGAGTTTGTGAGAGAGTTATTTTAGGGATGAGAGAGAGAGAGAGTGGTGGGGTGGGAGTGGATCGGGCGGGGGTGGATAGTGCAGTAATGGACATGCTTAGTAAGACTACTCACAGTGGGAGTAACATAGGTAGTAACATCACACATATCTAGATAAAATAGATGATGTGGCAAGCAATAAATGAAGAAAGAGAGACATGTAGTAACATAGCTAGTTACTACTAGTATGAGTAACATCACACATCTCAAGGCAAGATGAGTCTATAGCATAATAAATAAAGTGTTGCATGTTACCACACATATGTTACTCCCCACTATAGAGGTAGTAACATAGAGTAGTAACATGGGCATGTTACTACTCTATGTTACTATCCATTGTGGCTAGTCTAATAGCGTGGGTGTCTTACCTGTGCTATAGCTACTTATTACTAGTAGCGCAGGTTTTATACCCCTCGCTACTACTATGGCCTGTCCCGGGGGCATGGTGGAGACCACTTAGTAGCAGCGCGGGTTTATAACCCTCGCTACTACTATGGCCTGTCCCGGGGGCATGGTGGAGACCACTTAGTAGCAGCGCGGGTTTATAACCCTCGCTACTACTATCAACCAACTTAGTAGTTGCGCGGGTTTTATACCTCACGCTACTACTAATTAGCAGTAGCGCATCCTTTTAGACCGCGCTACTGATAAACTTCTGTGTATAAGGTTTTCCTAGTAGTGTAAGCTACAGGGAGAGAGGGCAAAATGCGACGCGGGACTCGCCGGCCATGAGGGTTTTTATAGCAGGCCGGTAAGCATTGGGATTTTGAGGGATTTCACCGAGTCGGGTGGGAAGCTTGCGCGGGAACGGGCTCACCGACGATTCATTGGCACCACCGTTTGGCCAAAGAATGCCTCTGCGCGTTGCGCAAGCTTGCGCTGTAAGCCGTCTGCGGCAGCGGGGTGACATGACGTGCGAGAGGAGGACGAAAGGCCACGTACACATATGGTTAATAAAAAAATGTTTGCGATTTAATTACCTACTATACCCCGTCCTGGTTTATAAGTATGATTTAACTAATAAAATACGAATGCATGTCGCCAAAGATTATATAGTTGGGTTCGTATTTGAACATAGTTTCTAATTATATAATTTTAATAACATGCATTAACATTTTGTTGGTTAAATTTGAGGGCAAAGTATGGCACAGAATATAAAGGGGACTATAGACTAGACAGAGGTGGTAGCACACGGCCGCTCTCTAAGCAGCGACGCAACTGTTGGCCGACTTGTAGGCGACCATTTTCTGTGTGTTCAACTGCTCTATGCGTGTGGTTGCTTGCGGTTCAGACGGCCGCGGTGCGCTCTGCTCTCGCGTCCCTCCGGGTGCTCTGCCCTCGTCCCTCCACACGCGCTGCCAGTGTTTGGGGCTGGCGCACGATCACGCACGTTCGTGTGCATGCGGTTGCGCCGGGCGCGGCGCGACAATGTAGTTACCCGTTGCAAAAACTGCCATGCGGACGCGCCGAGAATCCAAGCCGCCCGGCCCCCTTTTATTCCTGCGGCCATTTACCTTCATCTCTCGTCTAACACGACACAATAAGCACACCCACAAGGACACATACAGAGAGGACATCCAGCGGTTCCAATGGCGCTCCCCGTGGCTCCAATGGCGCTCCCATCGGCCGACGACGACAACGGCGGGCAGTTCACCACGCAACACGTCGTGGACACCCACGTGAGAGGGAAGGCTCTCTCGGTGGTGTACACGAACGATCCGGTCTCGGTGGAGAGCTCCATCCAAACTATGGAGCAGTTCCTTGCTGAGGACAAGTACCAAGTGGTCGGCTTCGACCTCGAGTACACCATGGGTCGTGCCGGGCACGATCAGAAGGTTGCCGTCTTCCAGTTGTGCGTGCAACATGACGTCGTCGTCTACCACTACCACCTGGCCACAATGCCTTGCGAGCGTTTCTTCAGGTTTATCAACAGCCCCGACTATAGTTTCGCTGCGGTGGACACCACCAACGATCTAAAAGCGCTCAAGGTTTCAGGCTTGAAATGCCCGAATCTTGTCAACATCCAACGCCACTACAAGGTCTGGGGTAGCGACAAAAACAAACGGAACTCCCTGGTTGACCTCGCCTCGGCCATCATCGACCCCTACTACATGAAGATGAAGAATGAGAGCAATAAAGACAAGAACGCCTGGCACAGTGTGTGGCATGAGAGACTGGATGAAGAACATGTCAAGTACGCGGCCATGGACGCGTACACAAGCTACAAGATGTACATGCAGATTGTTGACATGAGGAACTGTCTTTTTCCTGACCCAGACGAGGGATCGAGCCACATAGCAGTGGCGGGAGCGTCACAAGAAGTAGATGACTAGACGACCGTTTTTCCTACTTTAGAATGCATGCAATTGTTTATTAAGGTGTGTGCAAATGATCTGTATCGTCACTTATGTAATTGGATGTTTATTCCAGTTATATATATATATACATACATGTTATTCTACTGTAGACAGAGCAAATCACACGGCTTATTAGCAGCAATCGTCCGTGTTATTATTGGTCTTCGCATACATTTCTGATAAAGGACCTGTTTGCCGCGTATCACACACATCTTGTTCAGTTGAACCGTTTCCATTGTGTTGACTATTCATACATAGTTCATCCTAGTGAACCGTACGCTGTATATCGCACACGCCTTCATCTGGCTGCCCGTTTCTTTTGTTCCTCCTCATCGCAAACAGTTAATTGAGCTGAACCGTATGCCCTGCATCACACATGCAACTAAAATTTGAACCGTGTTTGATGCATCCGTCATCGCAAACATTTTACACCTTTTTTGATGAATTTTTTACACCACCGTTTGCGATTATGGCATCGCACACAGTTTCGTCGAAGGGTCTTTGATCGTAGTGTCGCGTTTGGACCATCCTGCAATAGTGTGTTTTCACAATTCTGAAATCTTTATGTGATGTGTTTGGTCTTACCGATATTGAAGAGTGCACTTTAAATTTGCACTTAGCGGATTCTACTATTAAAAAGCCTATGGGAAGAATTAATGATGTTCTTATTCTTGCAAATAGGAATTATGTGCCCATAGATTTTATTGTTCTTGATATTGATTGCAATCCGTCTTGCACTATTATACTTGGTAGACCGTTCTTACGTACTACTGGAGCCGTGATTGATATGAAAGAAGGCAATATTAAATTTCAATTTCCACTAAGAAAGGGGATGGAAGAGTACTTCCCTAGAACAAGAATCAAGCCACCATATGAATCAATCATGAGGGCAAGTTATGGATCTAGGACAAAAGACAACAACACTTAGATCTTTGCATTATGCCTAGCTAGGGGCATAAAACGATAGCGCTTGTTGGGAGGCAACCCAATGAATAAAATTATTTTTTGTCTTTTTCTTTCTGTTCTTGAGTGTTTGCACAATTATTCTACTATTATGATTGTGCTTTTTATGTTTTAGTTAGTGTTTGTGCCAAGCAAAACCTTTGGGATCATGTTCGGTGATAGGTGATTTGATCTTGTTGAAAAACATAAACTTTTGCGTCTAGTAAAACAATTTTGAAAAATCACAGAAGAGTGATAAATCCTAATTTTTGTACACAAGATTTATATACAAATTTCCCACGTTGTCCTATTTTTTCAGAATTTTTGGAGTTAAATAAGTATACGAAGTTTTCAGATTGCTACAAACTGTTATGTTTTTGACAAATTCTGTTTTCTTTGCGTTGTGTGCTTATTTTGATGAATCTATGGTTTGTATTGGAGGGTAGAAGCTATGATAAAGTTGGAATACAGTAGATATGATACAAAAATAAAATATGAATGGGCTTGCAACATTACTTAGTGATTTGCTTTGTTATACTAACAGATCTCACGAAGGTTTTGTTGAGTTTTGTGTGATTGAAGTTTTCAAGTTTTGGGTGAGATCACGATGGATGAAGGAATAAGGAGTAAGAAGAGCCTAAGATTGGGGATGCCCATGACATCCCAAACTATTATCCAAAGAGGAACAAGCAACTAAGCTTGGGGATGCCCCCGAGTGGCATCCCCTCTTTCTTTTAACGACCATCGGTATTTTACTCGGAACTATAATTTTATTCGTCACATATCATGAGTTTTGCTTGGAGCGTCTTGTATTATATGAGTCTTTGCTTGTTTTTCTTTTTAGTTTAAGTTAAGTATCCTTGCTGGACACGCCTGAGAGAGCCAAAATTATGCTATGATTTGTTAGAATTGCTCTATATGCTTCACTTAATTTTTTTGAGCTATGGAATTGCTCTAGTGCTTCACTTATGTCTTTTTGAGCACGACGTGCTTTATTATTTTTGAAGAAATGCTCTCATGCTTCACTTAGGTTTATTTGAGAGTTAGTAAATTTTTTAAGTAATTCTCTCATGCTTCACTTAAATTATTTTGAAAGAAGAAAATTTTTATGCTCATGTTCTTCACTTAGATTTGTTTGAGCTATCAAAAGCAACATATGAAATTAGTCCCAAAGTCATAGATATTCAAGAGGGATATAACAAAAACTTTCATTAAGATCATTGGACAAAATAAACTTGATTCTTTGTAATAGTTTTGCGGTATGATGATATAATATGTGAGTCATGTTGATGAGTAATTATGGTTTAGTAAGAATATTGATGTCAAGGTTTGTGATTCCCTATGCAAGCACGAAAGTCAATAGTTATGCAATGAAATTACATCCTACTTGTGGTGCATTATTCGGTGTTAGTTATGCTTAATGGTCGCTTATGAGATTTTTCGTTTCTTGGTTGGATGCTTCTCAATCTTTCGCTAGCCTTCACTTATACTAAGTATGATTACTACTTGTGCATCAAAAATCCTTAAACCCAATTTTTGCCATATGAGTGCACTATACCTACCTATATGCGGTATTTCCACGCCGTTCTATGCAAATTTGTATGTGCCATCTCTAATCTTCAAAATAAATTTCTCTTTTGTGTGCTCGTACCGCTCATAAAACGGTAGGGGGTGGCTGATATTTTTCCATACTAGATGTGTTATTCTCAAGATGAGTGTTTATTCACTTGTCATTGCATGAGACTATGACAAAGGTATTAGGGATGTCCAGTCCCGAAATAAAAAATGAATTTACTTTATGTTGTCAAATAATAAATTCCTTGGAAAGTGTTGGTATGGACGGCACCCATACGTGGAGCCATGGAATGTGGAAGTATGATGGAAAAAGGAATAAACTTTATTTTCTGTTTAGGAACCGCCTATGATATATTTAGCATGGAAATTATTGGGAACTACTCGATCGTTTTCGTTGACAGGAAAGGCATGCCACCCAAAATGTTTTATCTCTATCTTTTTTGCTTTGAGCTCTGGCACCTCTACAAATCCCTACTTCCCTCTACGAAGGGCCTTTCTATTTACTTTATGCAATTTTTATTTTTATTTGAGTCTCCATCTTCTCTTATAAAGCACCAACTAATTAAGGGGCACTATGAACGTACTTGAGCATTGGGTGTAGCTAATATGCGAGTGTGTTTCATGAATGGATCAATGATTGAGCATAATGGGCTAGAGATAACTTGATTTAGTGTTGATATTTTGAAAGACATGGTTGCTTGTTGATATGCTTGAGTATTGAAATCTTCATGTCAAAACTAGACTATTGTTTTGAATCATATAAAAGTCCAAATGTCCATGCTACAAAAGAAAAGAATATGTGATGAACATGATAGATAGCATTCCACATCAAAAATTCTGTTTTTATCATTTACCTACTCGAGGACGAGCAGGAATTAAGCTTGGGGATGCTGATATGTCTCCAATGTATCTATAATTTTTGATTATTCCATGCTGTTATATTATCATTCTTGGATGTTTTACAATCATTTTATAGCAACTTTATATCTTTTTTGGGACCAACCTATTGACATAGTGCCCACTGCCAGTTGCTGTTTTTGCTTGTTTTTAGTTTGCAGAAAATCAATACCAAACGGAGTCCAAACGCAGCGAAACTTTTTGGAGATTTCTTTTGGACCAGAAGATACACGATGAGCCAAGGAAGTACCAGAGGGGGGGCTCCAAGGGGAGCACAACCCACCTGGGCGTGCCTGGGGGCCCAGGCATGCCCTGGTGGGTTGTGCCCACCTCGGCCGCCTCCCGCACCGCCTCTTTGCTCTATAAATACCCCGAAAATCCAAAAACCCTAGAGGAGTGGACATACACAATTCCAGCCGCCGCAAGTTCCAAAAACCACAGATCCAATCTAGACACCATCATGGAGGGGTTCATCATCCTCATTGATGCCTCTCTGATGATGGTGAGTAGTTCATTGTAGACCTACGGATCCGTAGTTAGTAGCTAGATGACTTCCTCTCTCTCTCTTTCGATTCTCAATACAATGGTCTCTTGGAGATCTATTTGATGTAACTCTTTTTGCGGTGTGTTTGTTGGGATCCGATGAACTTTGAGTTTATGATCGGATCTATTTTATCCATGAAAGTTATTTGAGTTTTGATCTCTTATATGTATGATTACTTATAGCCTCATATTTCTTCTTCGAATCTTTGGTTTAGTTAGGCCAACTAGATCGATTTTTCTTGCCATGCGAAGAGGTGCTTTGTGATGGATTCGATCTTACGGTTCTCAATCCCAGTGACAGAAGGGGAGATGACACGTATGTATCGTTGCTATTAAGGATAACAAGATGGGGTCTATTCCTACATGAATAGATCTTGTCTACATCATGTCATCGTTCTTATTGCATTACCCCGTTTTCCATGAACTTAATACACTATATGCATGCCGGATAGCGGTCGATGTGTGTAGTAATAGTAGTAGATGCAGACAGGAGTCGGTCTACTAATCTTGGACATGATGCCTATATAATGATCATTGCCTGGATATCGTCATAATTATTTGAAGTTCTATCAATTGTCCAACAGTAATTTGTTTACCCACCATATGCTATTTTTCTCGAGAGAAGCCACTAGTGAAATCTAAGGCCCCCGGGTCTCTTCTTTATCATATTTGCCTTTGAGATCTATTTTTATTTGCTTTTATTTTCAGATCTATTAATCCAAAAACCCAAAAATATCTTGCTGCAATTTTCTATTATTTAGTTTATTTCGCATTTCCGCGAGATCTATTTATCCAATCTTCTACAAATTTATCTATCTTTTTACCCGGGAGGGATTGACAACCCCTCTTACATGTGGGGTTGCAAGAATTTGTTCTTTGTGTGCAGGTACCGTTTACATAGTGTTGCGTGGTTCTCCTACTGGTTCGATAATCTTGGTCTCATCACTGAGGGAAATACCTACCGTAGCTGTGCTGTATCATCCCTTCCTCTTTGAGGAAATACCGACGTAGTTCAAGCCGCATCAAGGGCCGCCTCGAACCCAGCCCAAGAAGTGCGCTTCCGCCCAATTGGAGCAAACCTCTTTGTTGTTAAGGAATCTTGGCTTGGAGATTGGGAACATATCAAGTTCCAAGGGCCCCGGATCTTCAGGTTTTGGGCAGTTTTGCTAGAGCCGTATGATGGTTTTAGTATGCCGGAGGATACACAGTTTGTGCATATGTCAGTTTGGCTACAAATTCAAACTTCCTGATGCATACTGTAACAATGGACTTATGGAAAGGATCAAGAAAGCTGCCAAGATTCTGGATGTGAAACTTACTGGAAACTCCTATGGTGACTACATTAGGGTTAGGGTTCTTCATAATGTAAGAGAACCACTATCTAAACATGTCAGCATAATTAAGGGAAATGAGAGATCCATATTCCCGTGAGTTACAAGAAATTAGCACAGTTTTGCAAGTTATGTGGCAATCAGGCACGAGTATAAGGAGTGTGGTACTGGATCCATATTTGGTTGTTTGCCGACTACATGGGCGGACAAAATTCTGATAGTGATGCTAAGGGGGACATGGTTGAAGAAACATTGGGGGGGGGGGGGGGGGGGGAGTGTGATGAATCGGACGGAGAAAGGCAATTGAGGGGCTGGTTGAAGACACAACAACTAGTCCTAGTAAGAATGTTAATACTGCCATGGGTGATGCGCATGCGGTGGAACTAGTCACTGAGATAGAATTGGACAGTACAGGCCGCAAGAGGCCTAATTTGAATGCTGAAGTACCTCCAGATTTGGATATGCTAGCTCTAACAAAGGGGAAGGGAGAGGATCTGTACAATAAGTCTCAACAAGAGGGTTAATATGCTCAAGGATGGTGTTGATGATCACAATGAACTTTATTGGCAGCCTCCATTGAGGGGGACCACCGGTCACAATGAATTTACTATTTTGGAACTGCCGAGAGGCAGGAAACCGCCAGACAGTTCATGAGGTTGTGGCCCTCTCAAAAGCCAATTCCCCGTCCTTTGTATTTCTTTATGAGACGAGGAAAATGGTAGAAAAGATCCAGAAAGTTAAATGGAGATTGCAATTGAGTGGCTTTGTGGCCTGGATAGTCTGGGACTCAGTGGTGGCCTGGCTCTATATTGGGATGAGACACTCAATGTCTCTATCTTAGATTCTTGTCAATGTTTTATTGATGTGCTTGTGGAAAATAATAGTAACAATACAAGGTGGAGAGCAACGTTCGTTTATGGCGAGCCTAGGGTGGAGAACCGTTATAGGATGTGGAATAACTTGAATGATCCGCGAGCAATATCGCATGATCCTTGGCTTGTTTGTAGAGATTTTAATGAAGCATTATGGCAACATGAACACTTTTCATGTTTGTTACAGAATGAAAGTCAAATGGCGCCCTTTAGACTGTTTAATGCATGCTATGTGAACTTGAGGATTTGGGTTTCTCCGGTGTGACATTCACATATGATAATGGACATCGGGGCGATGGTAATGTGCTCGTCCGTTTGGATCGAGCATGCATTGATGATGCATGGCGGCAGATGTTTCCAGCGTCGAGAGTTATACATGCAGCGTCCCCGTGTATTTGGATTATATCCCGGTGGTGCTGCAATTTGAACCGGTGGCTGATCAGACATGTAAGCCAACCTTGAGGCATGGGATTATGTGGAGAAGGTCTATTGCTTTTTCTGGACATTGTGACTGATGCGTGGGAGAAAAGTAGACCTGCAAGTAATTTAGGGTTAGTGGTGGATTCTGTGGAAGAATTAATGAAGAATTTAAGAGCATGGAGCAAGAAGATGTTTGGCAATGTTACACGTAATATAGAAAAGCTCCAGAGTGAGCTTATGTGTTTACAACAAGGTTCGGTGGATAGAGAAGCAATCAGAATCAAGATGAAGGAGCTTGATGAATTACTATATAGAAAGGAGATGATGTGGCTTCAAAGGTCATGAATTACGTGGCTCAAAGAGGGTGAAAGAAATACCAAATACTTGCATAGACCAGCAGTATGGAGAGCCCGACGGAACTTTATTCAGCGATTGCGCAAGGCCGATAGGATATGGTGTGATGTTCCTTCGGACAAGGAACTTATGACATGTTCATATTTTCAAGAGGTATATACGATAGATCCTACTCTAACTCCCGAGGTGGTGTTGGATTGTATCACACCTAAGGTGATGGATGATATCAATGAAGCCTTGTGTGCGCCGTTTTCAGAAAAGGAGGTTTCAGATGCTCTGTTTCAGATCGGGTCATTAAAAGCTCTAGGTACCGATGGTTTTCCTGCACGATCCTATCAATGTAACTGGGCCATTTTAAAAAACTGATATTATTGGAGCAATACCGCAATTCTTTAGCGGTTTTGCTGAAACTCATTCAGCTGAGAATTTGTTTGGTCTCATTCACTTTTTCTACCGTCGGATCAAATCACTCTGCGATTCGTATTTTTGTCGAGGTGGAGAGCTTCCTAGCGAACACGGTGCAGCCTATCTGTTGTTCGGCTCGCAGCCCCTTTTTCTTTTTTGTGTCGCACCATTTTTCTTGCCCCACGTTGGGTTTTAGCCCGCTCGGCATGTGTGGGCTTGTGACCTGGGTCCGGTGTCCTAGGCTACACGGGACGTTTTTTTTTCTGCATTGTGTTTTTCTTTGTTGTTTTATTTTTTATCCATTATTCCTATTTAACTTTCAATTTTAGCTGCCTTTTTCTATTTTTTTTACCTTTTTCACTTTTTTGTTGGGAGAGAACATGTAAAGATTTTTTAAACTTATTTATACTAAAATGAGATTGGGTTAATTTCTGAAATGTACTAGAAGATAAATTTTTATACTTTTATTTTGTGTTCTTGGTTTTTTCTCTCTCATTTGTGTTTTCTTTTTTATGCTTATCATTATTCATATTTTAGACCCACAAAGAGGATGACAGCTAGATCCATTCTAGAATCGAAGAGAGCGTGAATGAAAGTAGCGGTTCCATCGATTTTCTTTATCTCCTCCAATTGCATTACAAGGGGAGGAGTAGTGGTTCTAGATTTTTTTTCTGTTTTTCATTGAAAATATTGGATTTTGTTGTTGTTCTAAATTTTGGCAAGTTCATTTTTACTCGTGCTTCCCATTCTCATTTTATTTTTTATTTCCATTTGTCATTTTTTCTTGCTGTTTTTTCTTCTTCGTCTATTAAAATGTACTTTTTGTTTCCTACTATATGTCGAGGGTCCCCAATTGCATGTCGACCATCGACTCGCAACTAGTGTGTGTGTGTGTGTGTGTGTGTGTGTGTGTGTCGAGGCCCCTGGTTGCATGCTGACCATCGCCTCGCAACTAGTGTGTGTGTGTGTTTGTTTGTCGAGGGTCCCCAGTTGCATGTCAACCATCGACTCGCAACTAGGGGAGTGTGTGTTTGTCAAGGGTCCCTAGTTGCATGCCGACCATCGACTCGCAACTAGGGATGTGTGTGTGTTTTGTCGTAGCCCCCAGTTTCATGTGAACCATCGACTCACAACTAGGGGAGTGTGTGTTTCTCGAGGGTCCCCAGTTGCATGCCGACCATCAACTCGCAACTAGGGGTGTGTGTGTGTGTTTATTTTGTCGTGGCCCCTAGTTGCATGTCAACCATCGACTCGCAACTAGGTGTGTGTGTGTGTGTGTGGGTGTTTTGTCGTGGCCCTAGTTGCAAGCCGACCATGGACTCGCAACTAGGGTGTGTGTGTGCGTGTGTTTGTCGAGGGTCCTAGTTGCAAGCCAAACATGGACTCGCAAATAGGGTGTGTGTGTTTTTTGTCGAAGCCTTCCATGCCGACCATCGACTCGCAACTAGGGGTGTGTGTATGTGCTTTATCGAGGGTCCCCAGTTGCAAGCCGACCATCGACTCGCAACTAGCTGTGTGTGTGGGCGAGTTTTTTGTCTTGGTCCCCAGTTGCAACCCGACCATCGACTTGCAACTAGGTGTGTGTGTGTGTGTGTGTGTGTGTGTGTGTCGAGGCCGCTAGTGGCAATCCGACCATTGGCTTGCAACTAGTGTGTGTGTGTTTGTTGAGGCCCCTAGTTGCATGCCGACCATCGACTCGCAACTAGGGGCATTTGTGTTTGTTGAGGCTCCCAGTTCCATGCTGACCATCGACTTGCAACTACGGATGTGTGTGTGTTTGTCGAGGCCCCCAGTTACATGCGACCATCGACTCGCAACTAAGGGGGTGTGTGTGTGTGCGCGCGCGCTCGTGTGTGTGTGTGTGCGCGCGCGCACGTTTGTTGAGGCCCCTAGTTGCATTCTGACCATCGACTCACAACTAGGGTGTGTGTGTTTGTCGAGGGTCACCAGTTGCATGAAGACCATCGACTCGCAACTAGGGGGGTGTGTGTGTATGTGTTTGTCGAGGGTCCCCAATTGCAAGCCAAACATCGACTCGCAACTAGGGGTGTGTGTGTTTGTCGAAGGTCCCCAGTTGCATGTCGACCATCAACTCACAACTAGGGAAGTGTGTGTTTGTCAAGGGTCCCCAGTTGCATGTCGACCGTCGACTCGCAACTAGGGTGTGTGTGTGTTTTGTCGACGGTCCCCAATTGCATGCCGAACATGGACTCGCAACCAGGGTGTGCGTATGTGTTTTCCGAGGCCCCCAGTTGCATGCTGAACATCGACTCACAACTAGTGTGTGTGTGTGTGTGTGTGTGTGTGTTTGTGTGTGTGTGTGTGTGTTTGTCGAGGGTTCCCAGTTGCATGCCGACCATCGACTCACAAGTAGGGGTGTGTGTGTGTTTGTCGAGGGTCCCCAACTTCAAGCCGAACATCGACTCGCAACTAAGGGGTGTGTGTGTTTGTCGAAGGTTCCCTGTTGCATGTCGACCATCGACTCGCAACTAGGGGCAGTGCGTGTTTGTTGAGGGTCTCTAGTTGCACATCGACCATCGACTCGCAACTAGGGTGTGTTTGTGTGTGTGTGTATGTGTGTTTGTTTGTGTGTGTGTGTGTGTGTTTGTCGAGGCCCCCAATTGCATGCCGACCATCGACTCGCAAACTAGGGGAGTGCGTGTGTTTTGTCATGGCCCCCAGTTGCAACCCGACCATCGACTTGCAACTAGGGTGTGTGTGTGTTTGTCGAGGCCCCCAGTTGAATGTCGACCATCGACTCACAACTCAGGGTGTGTGTGTTTGTTGAGGGTCCCTAGTTGCATGTCAGCCATCGACTTGGAACTAGGGGAGTGTGTGTTTGTCAAGGGACCCCAGTTGCATGCGGACTGTCGACTCGTGTGTGTGTGTGTGTGTTTGTCGAAGGTCCCCAGTTGCATGTCGACCATCGACTCGCAACTAGGGGCAGTGCGTGTTTGTCGAGGGTCTCCAGTTGCATGTCAACCATCGACTCGCAACTAGTGTGTGTGTGTGTGTGTTTGTGTGTGTGTGTCTCTGTGTGTGTGTGTGTGTGTGTCTGTGTGTGTGTGTGTGTTTGTCGAGGCCCCCAATTGCAACCCGACCATCGACTTGCAATTAGGGGTGTGTGTGTTTGTCAGGCCCCTAGTTGCATGTCGACTATCGACTCGCAACTCAGGGTGGGTGTGTGTGTGTGTGTTTGTCGAGGGTCCCCAGTTGCATCTCAACCATCGACTTGCAACTAGGGGAGTGTGTGTTTGTCGAGGGCCCCCAATTGCATGTCGACCATCGACTCACAACTAGGGGTGTGCGTGTGTTTTGTCGTGGCCCCGAGTTGCAACCCGACCATCGACTTGAAACAGGGGTGTGTGTGTGTTGTCGAGGCCCCAAGTTGTATGCCGACCATCGACTCGCAACTCAGGGTGTGTGTGTTCGTCGAGGGTCCCAAGTTGCATGTAACCCATTTACCTGGGACTAGGGGTGTGTGTGTTTGTCAAGGGACCCCAGTTGCATGTGGACCATCGACTCGTGTGTGTGTGTGTTTGTTTCTCGAGGCCCCCAATTGCAACCCGACCATCGACTTTCAACTAGGGTTGTGTGTGTTTGTCGAGGCCCCCAGTTGCATGTCGACTATCGACTCGCAACTCAGGGTGTGTGTGTGTGTGTTTGTCGAGGGTCCCCAGTTGCATGTCAACCATCGACTTGCAACTAGGGGGAGTGTGTGTTTGTCGAGGGCTCCCAATTGCATGCCGACCATCAACTCGCAACTAGGGGTGTGCGTGTGTTTTGTCGTGGCCCCTAGTTGCAACCCGACCATCGACTTGCAACTAGGGGGTGTGTGTGTTTGTCGAGGCCCCTAGTTGCATGCCGACCATCGACTCACAACTCAGGGTGTGGGTGTTTGTCGAGGGTCCCCAGTTGCATGTCAACCATCGACTTGGAACTAGGGGAGTGTGTGTTTGTCAAGGGACCCCAGTTGCATGCGGACCGTCGACTCGTGTGTGTGTGTGTGTGTGTGTGTGTGTTTGTTTGTTTGTTTGTTTGTTTGTTTGTCGAAGGTCCCCAGTTGCATGTCAACCATCGACTCGCAACTAGGGGCAGTGCGTTTTCGTCGAGGGTCTCCAGTTGCACGTCCACCATCAACTAGGGGCAGTGTGTGTGTGTGTGTGTTTGTGTGTGTTTGTGTGTGTGTGTGTGTGTTTGTGTGTCCGTGTGTGTGTGTGTGTTTGCCGAGGCCCCCAATTGCAACCCGACCATCAACTTGCAATTAGGGGTGTGTGTGTTTGTCAGGCCCCTAGTTGCATGTCGACTATCGACTCGCAACTCACTGTGTGTGTGTGTTTGTCGAGGGTCCCCAGTTGCATGTCAACCATCGACTTGCAACTAGGGGAGTGTGTGTTTGTCGAGGGCCCCCAATTGCATGCCGACCATCGACTGGCAACAAGGGGTGTGCGTGTGTTTTGTAGTGGCCCCCAGTTGCAACCCGACCATCGACTTGCAACTAGGTGTGTGTGTGTTTGTCGAGGCCCCAAGTTGAATGCCAACCATCGACTCGCAACTCAGGGTGTGTGTGTTCGTCGAGGGTCCCCAGTTGCATGTCAACCATTTACTTGGGACTAGGGGAGTGTGTGTTTGTCAAGGGACCCCAGTTGCATGTGGACCATCGACTCGTGTGTGTGTGTGTGTTTCTCAAGGCCCCTATTTGCAACCCGACAATCGACTTTCAACTAGGGTTGTGTGTGTTTGTCGAGGCCCCCAGTTGCATGTCGATTATCGACTCGCAACTCAGTGTGTGTGTGTGTGTGTGTTTGTCAAGGGTCCCCAGTTGCATGTCAACCATCGACTTGCAACTAGGGGGAGTGTGTGTTTTTCGAGGGCTCCCAATTGCATGCCGACCATCGACTCACAACTAGGGGTGTGCGTGTGTTTTGTCGTGGCCCCCAGTTGCAACCCGACCATCGACTTGCAACAGGGGTGTGTGTGTGTTGTCGAGGCCCCAAGTTGTATGCCGACCATCGACTCGCAACTCAGGGTGTGTGTGTTCGTCGAGGGTCCCCAGTTGCATGTCAACCATTTACTTGGGACTAGGGGAGTGTGTGTTTGTCAAGGGACCCTAGTTGCATGTGGACCATCGACTCGTGTGTGTGTGTGTGTGTGTTTCTCGAGACCCCAATTGCAACCCAACCATCGACTTTCAACTAGGGTTGTGTGTGTCTGTCGAGGCCCCCAGTTGCATGTCGACTATCGACTCGCAACTCAGGGCGTGTGTGTGTGTGTTTGTCGAGGGTCCCCAGTTGCATGTCAATCATCGACTTGCAACTAGGGGGAGTGTGTGTTTGTCGAGGGCTCCCAAATGCATGCCAACCATCGACTCGCAGCTAGGGGTGTGCGTGTGTTTTGTCGTGGCCCCTAGTTGCAACCCGACCATCGACTTGCAACTAGGGTGTGTGTGTGTTTGTCGAGGCCCCCAGTTGCATGCCGACCATCGACTCACAACTCAGGGGTGTGGGTGTTTGTCGAGGGTCCCCAGTTGCATGTCAACCATCGACTTGGAACTAGGGGAGTGTGTGTTTGTCAAGGGACCCCAGTTGCATGCGGACCGTCGTCTCGTGTGTGTGTGTGTGTGTGTGTGTGTGTGTGTGTGTGTGTGTGTGTGTGTGTGTGTGTTTGTTTGTTTTTCGAAGGTCCCCAGGTGCATGTCAACCATCGACTCGCAACTAGTGGTAGTGCGTTTTTGTCGAGGGTCTCTAGTTGCACGTCCACCATCGACTTGCAACTAGTGTGTGTGTGTTTGTGTGTGTTTGTGTGTTTGTTTGTGTGTGTGTGTGTGTGTGTTTGTCGAGGCCCCCAATTGCAACCCGACCATCAACTTGCAATTAGGGGTGTGTGTGTTTGTCAGGCCCCTAGTTGCATGTCGACTATCGACTCGCAACTCAGGGGGTGTGTGTGTGTGTGTGTCTGTGTGTGTGTTTGTCGAGGGTCCCCAGTTGCATGTCAACCATCGACTTGCAACTAGGGGAGTGTGTGTTTATCGAGGGCCCCCAATTGCATGCCGACCATCGACTCACAACTAGGGGTGTGCGTGTGTTTTGTAGTGGCCCCCAGTTGCAACCCGACCATCGACTTGCAACTAGGGGTGTGTGTGTGTTTCTCGAGGCCCCAAGTTGTATGCCAACCATCGACTCGCAACTCAGGGTGTGTGTGTTCGTCGAGGGTCCCCAGTTGCATGTCAACCATTTACTTGGGGCTAGGGGAGTGTGTGTTTGTCAAGGGACCCCAGTGGCATGTGGACCATCGACTCGTGTGTGTGTGTGTGTGTGTGTGTTTCTCGAGGCCCCCAATTGCAACCCGACCATCGACTTTCAACTAGGGTTGTGTGTGTTTGCCGAGGTTCCCAGTTGCATGTCGACTATCGACTCGCAACTCAGGGTGTGTGTGTGTGTGTGTTTGTTGAGGGTCCCTAGTTGCATGTCAATCATCGACTTGCAACTAGGGGGAGTGTGTGTTTGTCGAGGGCCCCCAATTGAATGCCGACCATCGACTCGCAACTCGGGGTGTGCGTGTGTTTTGTCGTGGCCCCTAGTTGCAACCCGACCATCGACTTGCAACTAGGGTGTGTGTGTGTTTGTCGAGGCCCCCAGTTGCATGCCGACCATTGACTCACAACTCAGGGGTGTGGGTGTTTGTTGAGGGTCCCTAGTTGCATGTGAACCATTGACTTGGAACTAGGGGAGTGTGTGTTTGTCAAGGGACCCCAGTTGCATGCGGACCGTCGACTGGTGTGTGTGTGTGTGTGTGTGTGTGTGTGTGTGTGTTTGTTTGTCGAAGGTCCCCAGTTGCATGTCAACCATCGACTCGCAACTAGGGGCAGTGCGTGTTTGTCGAGGGTCTCTAGTTGTACGTCCACCATCGACTCGCAACTAGTGTGTGTGTGTGTGTTTGTGTGTGTGTGTGTGTGTGTTTGTCGAGGCCCCCAATTGCAACCCGACCATCAACTTGCAATTAGGGGTGTGTGTGTTTTGTCAGGCCCCTAGTTGCATGTCGACTATCGACTCGCAACTCAGGGTGTGTGTGTGTGTGTGTGTTTGTCGAGGGTCCCAGTTGCATGTCAACCATCGACTTGCAACTAGGGGAGTGTTTGTTTGTCGAGGGCCCCCAATTGCATGCCGACCATCGACTCGCAACTAGGGGTGTGCGTGTGTTTTGTAGTGGCCCCCAGTTGCAACCCGACCATCGACTTGCAACTAGGTGTGTGTGTGCGTGTTTGTCGAGGCCCCAAGTTGTATGCCAACCATCGACTCGCAACTCAGGGTGTGTGTGTTCGTCGAGGGTCCCCAGTTGCATGTCAACCATTTACTTGGGACTAGGGGAGTGTGTGTTTGTCAAGGGACCCCAGTTGCATGTGGACCAATGACTCGTGTGTGTGTGTGTGTGTGTGTGTGTTTCTCGAGGCCCCCAATTGCAACCCGACCATCGACTTTCAACTAGGGTTGTGTGTGTTTGTCGAGGCCCCCAGTTGCATGTCGACTATCGACTCGCAACTCAGGGTGTGTGTGTGTGTGTGTGTTTGCCGAGGGTCCCCAGTTGCATGTCAACCATCGACTCGCAACTAGGGGGAGTGTGTGTTTGTCGAGGGCCCCCAATTGCATGCCGACCATCGACTCGCAACTAGGGGTGCACATGTGTTTTTTCGTGGCCCCCACTTGCAACCCGACCATCGACTTGCAACTAGGGGGTGTGTGTGTTTATCGAGGCCCCAAGTTGCATGCCGACCATCGACTCGCAACTCATGGTGTGTGTGTTCGCCGAGGGTCCCCAGTTGCATGTCAACCATCACCTTGGGGCTAGGGGAGTGTGTGTTTGTCAAGGGACCCCAATAGCATGTGGACCATCGACTCGTGTGTGTGTGTGTGTGTGTCGAGGCCCCCAATTGCATGCCGACCATCGACTCACAACTAGGGGTGTGCGTGTGTTTTGTCATGGCCCCCCAGTTGCAACCCGACCGTCGACTTGCAACTAGGGGTCTGTGTGTGTTTGTCGAGGCCGCCAGTTGCATGCCGACCATCGACTCGCAAGTCAGGGTTTGTGTGTTTGTCGAGGGTCCTCAGTTTCATGTGAACCATGGACTTGCAACTAGGGGGCGTGTGTTTGTCAAGGAACCCAGTTGCATGTCGACCATCGACTCGTGTGTGTGTGTGTGTGTTTGTCGAGGCCCCCAATTGCATGCCGACCATCGACTTGCAACTAGGGGTGTCCGTGTGTTTTGTCGTGGCCCCCAGTTGCAACCCGACCATCGACTTGCAACTAGGGGTGTGTGTATGTTTGTCGAGGCCCCCAGTTGCGTGCCGACCATGGACTCGCAACTCAGGGTGTGTGTGTGTGTTTATCGTGGGTCCGCCGTTGCATGTCAACCATCGGCTTGCAACTAGGGAAGTGTGTGTTTGTCGAGGGCCCCAGTTGCATGATAACCATTGACTCGCAACTAGGGAAGTGTGTGTTTGTCAAGGGTTCCCAGTTGTAACTCCACCCACGATACACAACTAGGTCCGGACCCATTTTTTTGTCCCAGTTGTAAATCCACCGTCGACATGTAACTGGGGTATCCATTTTTGTCTTAGTTACAACTCCACCACCGACATGCAACGGGGCCTGCCTTTTTTCTTTTCCCAGTTGCAAGTCGACCATCGACATGCAACTGGAGCCCAACCCATTTTCGTCGTCGTTTGCATTACACCCTGACATGCAATTGGGAGCCCCATATTTTGTGTCCCAGTTGCAAGCCCTCCACGAGTCTGCAACTCGGTTGCTCGACTAATTTTGTTCTAGTTGCAACGCCATCCTCGATATGAATTAGGACCCGACCCATTTTTTCAGTTGTAAGTCGATCCTCTACAGCACCTCGACCCAACCTGTTTTTCTCCGAGTTGGAAGTTCACCCTCAACATGCAACTGTATGCCGCAATAAGACATCAATTAAGGCCAGGAGGAAAGTTATCAGCCATTTGCATCTCCACATGTAAAAAAAATATTCATCATTTTCCTTTTTATTGGTTTAATCTTTTTTTCATAAAAGTCATTACATTTTCCTAAAAGTGTTTACATTTACAAAAATCATGGTTTTTTTAAAAAAATATTTTTATTTTAGAAACATAAAGAGTTTTAAATTTCACAAACATTTTCTGTATTCACTAACTTTTTTGAATTTGTATACGTGATTGTAATAGTGTGTATGCATGCATGCAAAGGCAAGTGATGATTAGTGCTGCTGCTACACAGCCTGAGTTGTCTTATCAATACACAGCCATTAGAAAATGATTCCAAACCCACCAACTAACACGAGCTAACAGCCCACAACTGAATTCTAAAAAAAAAGACTAACAACTACATTGGGCCTGGCCAATAAAGCGAAAACGAACACCAATCAGTTGAAAAAAACAGACACCAATAACTGCATGCATTGTCGCGGCGGGTTAGAGCGAACAAAGGCCGACCAGAAAAGGATGACACGGACGGAGAGAACTGGCATGACGTCATCAATATGTCATCTGAATGAGACCAAATTGGATCTCATTCAGCTGAGTTCCAGGCGCTCCCATTCTTTAGTGAGGGAGTGATGCCTGATAGAGTTAATGACACATCAATATATAATACCCATTCCCAAGGTTCCTCACCCTATGGAACTGAAGGATTTTTGTCATATTAGTCTATGTGACGTGGTGTACAAAATCGTTTCAAAGTGTCTGGTTAACAAATTTTGACCTCTTTTGTTGGAACTTATATCAGAGAACCAAAGTGTTTTCACTCCCGGGCGTCTCAGTTCAGATAATTCAATAATTGATTTTAAATGCATTCAATATATCCAATCCTTGAAAGTTAATTCTCATGCATGTTGTGCTTACAAGCTTGATCTTTCGAAGGCATATGATCATGGATTGGGATTTGTAGAGAAGGCTCTTATTAGGTGGGCCTTCTCCTAGTATTGCATTACTCGAGTTATGGCATGTGTTAGTTCTGTGAAATATTCGGTGAAGTTTAATGGGAAATTACTAGAGCCCTTCAGACCTTCACGTGGTCTTCAGCAAGGTGACCCACTATCCCCTTTTTACCCTCTTTGTTGCTGACGCCTTGTCTGCTATGTTAAAGAAGGTTGTGGACCAAGAGGGTTGGGAAGGGGTAAAAATCTGTAGAAGACCTCCCACTATTTCTCATCTATTATTTGCGGATGATTCCTTGTTGTTTTTTTGGGCATCTGAGGAACCGGCTAATGTGGTAAAAGGTTTGTTGAACACTTACGCGGCGGCAATGGGTCAACTTATTAACCCTGCAGAGTGTTCCATCCTACTTTCTGGTAATTGTTTAGAAGCTGAGAATAATGAGATCAAAAGGACACTTGAAATTATGAGAGAAGTATTTGAACATTAATATTTAGGTCTTCTTGTGTGGGAAGGGCGTATGCATAAAGGGAGATTTGAGACGGTTTAAGCCAGTATGAGTAAAATGTTGGTGGACTGGAGTGACTAGTTTATGTCCACGGGTAATAAGGAGATTCCAATCAAGTAAGTAGCTCAAGCTATTCCTACATATGCTATGAGCATTTGCAGAGTGCCCGTTTCTATGTGTGACAACCTGATTCGTATGATGAGACAACATTGGTGGGGCGTTGAAAAAGGGAAGAAAAAGATGGCCAGGCTCGGTTGGGACAAAATGATGTTGCCAAAATCAACAGGTGGTATGGGGTTTCGTGATATGCGTGCTTTCAACCAAGCTTTGTTGGATAAACAAGCTTGGCGGACCGAAGGGCTGGCCCGCCCCCAGCTGCGGTCCATCGCTCGTCTCGCGCCCGGTGCCGCAGGACCGAGCTCGTCTCGCGCCCGGCGGCAGGACCGAGCTCGCCTCGCGCCCGGTGCTGCAGGACGAGGTGATGGTGGCCAGTTTTGGCCGGCCCATTGGGTCTCGGCGCTAGGGCCGCCCAGGGGTGCGAAAGGCCGGGCCTTTCCGCTCGTCTCTTTGGTTGGGGTAGCGACGGGTCTCGAGTGAGGTGGTGCCTTGGTCTTGGATGCCGGGGCGGCGGCCCTGGTGGTGGTAGCACGGTGCTCCTGGGCAGAGGCCATGGCTTGGTGCTGCCCGGTGGCCATGACCGTGTGGGCGGCGTGGTGGCTGTGGTGTGGCGTTCGGTGGCTTTGTGTGTTGGCCGGGGTGAAAACCTGTTCTATCCTTGGATGGACCGGCGGCGGTGAAGCTCGTTCCCTTCTTGAAGGCGTCGTCGCGGCTCTCATTGCCCGTTGTGTTGCTCCAGGGGAAACTTTGACTCTCGGGTCAGGCGGTGGTGGTGCTCCGGTGTCGTATCCTTCCTGAAGGCGCCGTCTTGGAGCCCACGGTTCGTTGTATGCGGCTTCATCTCTTCGTAGTTAGGGTGGTGTTGCTGCGGTCAGCGCCTATGTATCCTATCTTGGGTGTGTGCATGTGTTGTGGTGGCGTGCGTTTGTACCCGAAATTGTTGATCGTGGCTTTATATATAAAGCGGGGCGAAAGCCTTTTTCGGTAAACAAGCTTGGCGGTTAATTGAAACTCTTGATAGTCTATGTGCTCGCCTCTTGCGAGCAAAATATTACCCTAATAGATATATTATGGACATAGTGTTTTCTGGAAGTCCTCTGCAGTTTGGAAAGGCATTGTTCATGGTCTAGAGCTTGTGAAGTAGTGTATTATTTGGCGTGTTGGAGATGGTACGTCTGTTCGTGTGTGGCGGGACCCTTGGGTCCCACGCCGTATTGATTTCCGACCAATTACACCCGAAAGGAATTGTAGATTCAATTGGATGCCAGATTTTCTGAATGTTGATGGTTGAATAGACATCGATTAGAGGATCATTTCTGGCCAATGGATGTATGTGAGATTCTAAAAATTCGTGCATGGAAGGTTGTATCAGGCGCACTACCTACAAATATCTGTAAAGTGTACAGTTTTCTATGTATGGTCAATGCAACCAAAAGACCGATTTGTGAGAGAGGGTCGGACATCATACTCCAACACTGCCCACTACCAATAGATGACATGTTGATTGATAATGGCCGCGAGTGGTTATTGCATGTACTGGTAAGCTGCCGCGATGAAGTGAGAGACATGCTGATCATGCTTGTGTGGTGCATCTGGCAGTTACGTACAGATTTTACTCATGGTAAAGATGTGCCGCCGGTGGAGGTAACAGTTGATATTTTTAGCAAGTTACTACAATTCTTTAGGTCTTGATAGAAGCTTCTGTACTGAGGAGGCACTGAAGGGCAAGATGTCTGTTACTGAGCCTTTACCACGTGTTCTTGAGGATAGAGCTAGACTAGCTGAACCGTGGCCACCACTTCTGACGAACTGGGTTGCACAATTTCAGTGGATGGATCTTTTTGTCCCAGTGATGGGTTGGCAGCAGCGGGGATGCGGTGATGCGCAAGGAGGATAATGCTATAATTTTTGCAGCACAGAGAGTGTTGTTTCCCTGTAATGACCCCTGGAAGCGGAGATTCATGCTTTGATGCAAGGAATGGCTCTAGCCATCCAACATACAGATAGACAAGTGCTTGTGCGATCTGACTCAATGGTTGCACTATCCATCCTATCTACTGACAACCTGTTAAGTTCAGCCTATGGGCAATTGGCAGCTGAGACTAAGGCTCTCATGGTAGACAAAGAGTTTGTTATCCAGAAGATTAGTCGTTCAGAAAAGAGGGTAGCAGGTCGGTTGGCTTTTTATAGCCGTATGGAGTCGTGTACATCTGCATGGTTGCATTGTGGATTTGCATGTATTGAGGACCTCGTGCCTCCCGATTGTAACCCTGTTACTATGGAATAAACTCCTTTTACCTCGCAAAAAAAGATTTATAATTGGTTTATGAAATATAATTTTAGCTAACTATGTGAAAATAATGTTCGGAAATGCATTATTTGAAATTGAATTGCATCTTCTGAAATTGAAATCACAAATATGTTTGCAAATTACTTTGTGAAATACATGTCTTAAGATTGAAATGCATCTTGTGAAATAACGGTCTTATCTTGAGGAATTCAAATATATAATTATTTGTAAAAAACAAAATATTTATTTAATCTAAAACTTCTAACAATGGATTTATTTGGGAGAGGAGAGATGATAGAGGGTTTTTTTTCCGAGAGTACATATGATTGAGGATTAGTGCATGCCTATTTGTTACATGAAAAGTGAGAAAGAGAGAGGCGAACCAACTGTGGTTGGATGGTTAGATGGACAGTGGTATCCCCAGCCCACCAGGGTTCAAGTCCTGGTGCTTGCATTATTTCCGAATTTATTTTAGGATTTCCGGCGATGCGCTTTCAGTGGAAGGAGACGAGGAGACGTCTCCGTCGACGACGAGGCGCCTACGCGGACATCGTAAATCTTAAGATGATATGCCGACTCAGTCTCTCGAAGGTGCTCATAGAGGTGCGTCTGGACTGTGTTAAAAAAAAAGTGAGAAAGAGAGAGAAGAGACATGTGGGTGAGCATGTGAATGATGGATATTTGACCGGTACCTACCCGGCGCCGCTAGAAAAGACTTTGGATCGATGCAGCCGCGCGATATATGGCTATTTTTTAAATAATACATTTTTTTATTAATTTTCATAAATATTACGCTGGATAAAAAAATTTCAAAAATAATACACCGTCGGCCCGTTGCAGGCCGACTGGGCCTAGTCGGCCCACAGCAAGCCGATTAGATTCCAGTCGGCCTACAGCTGGCCGACTGGCCCCTGTCGGCCCACTGTGGGCTGATTGCATCCTGTCGGCCCACTGTGGGCCGACTGAAGCTAATTGGCTCACTGTGGGCTAATTGTTTTTTGCAAAAAAAGTAGGCATAAAAAATATATATTTAAAGAAATGTTAATCATGTAATTAAAAAATGTTAAACGTGTATAAAAAATGTTCCTGATGTATACAAAAAATGTATAATATATATGCAAAAAAGTTGACATAAAAAATATGTTTTAAAAAGTGTTAAGCATGTATTTAAAAATTATTCAATGTGTGTATAAAAAATGTTCCTTATTTATACAAAAAATATAGAATGTGTATGAAAAAAAGTTGACACCAAAAAAATATGTTTGAAAAGTTGACATTTTTTCAAATACATGATTAAACTTTTTAAATGTGTGTATAAAAAATGTTTCTTATCTATTCAAAAAAATATAGAATGTGTATGAAAAAAAGTTGACACCAAAAAAATATGTTTGAAAAAAATGTTCCAGTTTCATAAAAAAGAGCAACCAATCATACTTAGGTCCGTGATGCTCCCATGCCGGATCCGGAGCTGGAACATTTTTTTATACACGTTTAACGTTTTATTCCAACACATGAAACATTTTTGTGTACTCGTTGAACATTTTTTCAAATACATGATTAATATTTTTTTCAAACATATTTTTTTGGTGTTAACTTTTTTTCATACACATTCTATATTTTTTGTATAGATAAGGAATATGTTTTCAAATACATGATTAACATTTTTTTCAAACATATTTTTTTGGTGTCAACTTTTTTTTCATACACATTCTATATTTTTTGTATAGATAAGGAACATTTTTTATACACACATTTAACAATTTTTAAATACATGATTAACACTTTTTAAAACATATTTTTAGTCAACTTTTTTGCATATATATTGTACATTTTTTGTATACATCAGGAACATTTTTTATACACGTTTAACATTTTTTAATTACATGATTAACATTTTTTTAAACATATATTTTTTATGCCTACTCTTTTTTGCAAAAACAATTAGCCCACAGCGAGCCAATTAGCTCCAGTCGGCCCACGGTGCCGACAGGACCCAATCAGCCCACAGTGGGCCGACAGGGGCCAATCGGCCAGCTGTAGGCCGACTGGAGTCCAATCGGCCTGCTGTGGGCCGACTAGGCCGGGCCGGCGGTGTATTATTTTTAAAAAAAATTTACCCAGCATAATATTTATGAAAATTAATTAAAAAAATGTATTACATAAAAAAAATTAGCCGATATATGTTGATTGTTCCGTAATTGTGCGGGAGATTGTGAAGGTCAAAGTATCCTAGCCTAGCAAATCTTTAGCCAGCTCATGTATTAAATATCATTAATATCATTATTAATGATAATAAATATCAACATGATACCACACCAGTACATAAACCACACCAGCGACGGCGAGACCCCAAACCCATACGCCTCGCCGCCCCATTTCCCATCCTCATCCTTGCAGGAACAAATCGTCGGAGCGCCCTCTTCCCACACGCCGGTAACCAGCTGATTCGTCGCCCAAATCGTCTGCTGAGGTGAGTCTCTCTCGGAGCACGCTGCTCACCGCTGATTTCTTTTCTCCATCTATCGTGTGCCCGCGGATCTTTCATGTCCTCCTCCTCCTTTCTTGAAAATAATCTTTCATGTCTTCGTGTGCAGAGACGTGTTACAGCCGCCGCGTAGCTCATCATCAAGGCATCGACTGACTTGTCTGTCCGCCCCAGGTATAAATCCTCTCGCCCCTGCGAGCCCCACAAATCCGTCGATTGTGCACCATTCTTACAACGTTTCCTCTCTTGTTTCTAGTTGTTCGGTGCCGGATCTGATGGAGCACCGGCAGCCAGTCACCATGCCCGGCCATGGAGTCGAGACCGTCCTCGACGACCTTCCCGAGTCGATCATCGTCGACGAGATCCTCGTCCGTTTGCCGGCCAGGGACATCATGCGCTGCCGCTGCGTCCGCAAGGGGTGGCGCAGTGCCACCTCCGCCGACAAGTTCATGCTGGACCACCACCGCCGCCAGCCTTTGCTCCCGGTGCTCGGTCACGCCGTGGAGCCGCAGACGGCGACCCGCCTCTTGCTTTCCATTGACGCCGGTGCAGGCCAGCAACAGCTCTGCCCCGTGGTCCGGATCCGGACATACAGCGGTAGACTCCTGGCTGCCCTTGATGGGCTCATCATCGTCTCCCATAGATCCGTCAGTGTGCGAACTTCTTCGTCTCATCCGGTAAGCTTGTTCATCTGCAACCCGGTCACCCGTGAGTGTGCTCCCCTAGTGACGCCTCCAAGCCAGCATGGATTTATGCACCACATCGCAGGCTTGTATCGGCACCAACCATCCGGGGAATACCGGGTGCTTTGGGTCTCTACTCCGAGGTACTTTGACAGAGCAGACGCAGCTTACACGACATTTTACTACGTCGTAGCAGTGGGATCCAGTGACATAAGATGCATCGCAGAAGGTAGCATCGCACAGACAACACCCATGGAAACGGTGCTGTGTAAGGGCCTGCCGGATTCGTCGGGTTGTCCACCAGTGCACCACCGTGGTAGCCTGCACTGGGGACTTCCCGGCCGTGCAATAATGGTGTTCAACACAGCAGCCGAAACATTCCGGTTGATGGGTCGTCCAGTCCAGCTGCGCTTCCACCAGTTGTTGGAGATGGATGGCACTCTTGCTTTGTGCAGCGTCAGCCCTGAACAAATGACCGTAGATGTTTGGGTGGTACAAGACTATGGTGCCGAAACAACGGAAACCTGGTCTTTCAAGCATCAGATTAATTTGTCTGGTGTTGACGATCCAATACCACGTTCATGGGTGATGCGGTTCCCTAGGATGGTTGTGCTCAATAACGGTGAGCTGCTAATCCAGTTCATTCGTGGTTGTGGGCCTGTGTTGCATTGTGACATCGATGGCAAGTTCTTAGGATATGTGAAAAGCAAGGATGGCCAAGTAATCGGCTTGTGGATTACCAAGCATTACCTCCAGGAGAGCCTTACTCCCCTTCCACTATTCCATGAGATGAGAGAAGAAGATAGTGCAACCCAGGGGCCTCCACTTTTTGTAGGGCTATAAGATGCAGTGCTTGATCTGGATTTCTGCACTACCATTGGAGTATGTAAATTATGTATGAGTCTTGTCTTTTATTCGTCTTAGGGCTGCTAGTAGAATTGAACATTCTGGATGGTAGAAGAGCAACACTGCTACCATCATTTGTTGTCTATTATTTTTCCTTCAGCACCAAGTTCCGAACTATGGAGAATCTTTGCTATAGAACTACTCTATTTCGTTCTCTCATTTACTTTCAATTTGTATTTTTAAGAGCCATGAAAGTTCATGGTTGCAATTAGAAACTGGTCATTATTATCTATCTTGATTCTTGAATGACTTTATGCTACTCCAGAACCAGTACATCAATGACTTGCCATCTGGCTCTTTCTTTTTGAGAAAACAATGTTGGTACACATGCCATCAAGAAAAGATGAGATATTCAATCTTAGTCATGTTCTTCGAGTGAATACTACTGTTTGAGGGATCCATTGTAGAAATTAAGTACTTGTGGCATTTTTTGTCGCTGAGATTGTTAGTCTGGATCCTTCATTTCAAGTTTAATATTTTGATCATCAGCTGACATGGTTGCTCCTGCTCTTTGTGTGGTGATGTTTTCTCAGGCGCGGGTGTACTCGCATAACTTTGTTCAGTTTGGTACTCGGAAATTCTGTGCGCATTTTTATTTTATTACGGCTTTGTTGAAATTCTTACCAAGTAATGGTCCTGGTTCCTCTTTGCCTGGATAAAGATTTTAAGTTTACATGGTGAAAATTATACTAGTCAATGTTTTATCTTATGCAAACTCTTAGATCACATGGAAAGTCCAGCAATTTCATTGTTGTTTGTGTGGTTAGAAATGTAGAATTCTGCCTACTCCTATTCACATGGATTAATTAACTCTTAATATGTTAAATCCAGCAATTCAGTGATGCTTCTTTGGGTGTTCAGTCCAGTACCATTTATATCTCACTGCATAACTAATCGATGATCTAAACTGTCATGTCATAATTTTATGGATGCTCCAACTCAAAAAATAATAATCTACGGATACCTAAGAAGGCCTTAGATTATTTCAAGGGTTAATTTCTTTGCCTTTAGTTATCTGAGAAAATACCTGCCTATGTTACTTGCGAAAAACAATCCAAACAAACTTTTTTCCACTTTCTTTTTAGCTCAAAAGGAACTTATAGTTTTAGGCTGTTGGAACAGTGATGTGATCACATTTTCCTAGTTATCATTGATGTGAAATATTTCTAGAAATCTGTATTCTCAAATTGCTTATGACCACATGATTTACCACAACATATTTTTCTTCAAGATTACAATGGCAGCTTGAACAACCACCATGAAAATATGCAAAAGGCATAGCGCAAGTGGGAATACATATATACATGTAGATTGTGCCATTTCCCGGTTTTTTCTCATTTCCAAAAGAACTGGACAATATATGGGAGTTATGCTCATAGCAAATAAAACCAATGAATGATTCTTAGACTTTGATTCATTTCTTTGGATCAAAATGTGACCGTTGGGTTCCCATAATAGGAGTTTGGTGAGAAACAGAGGTTCCATGGGACAACTTTGAACATGTCTTAATAGAAGGCAAAGACAACGCTAAATCCTTTTTACGAAGCTATGAAAACCTTCCTCTTTGGATCATGTTTCCTTCCTTCCAAGTTTAAAAGTTTGATCAGCAGTTGACATGGTTGCTCCTGTTCTTTCTGTGGTGATGTTTTTGTCAGGCGCAGTTCCTTGAGTACCCAATACACTTGACTTATACCGATTTGAGCTCGGTTTATATATAAGCTGAGTAAAAGTCCCGGCTTACACTACCGAAAAAGGCTTTCGCCCCGCTTTATATATAAAGCAAACCGCCAAGAGCACACATACAAGCACTAGTTCAGAACACACACACCCAAGTCTCACGACAAAGTACAAAGGTTCTGCTGAGGGCACAGCTCAACAGGCCCTAAAAAAGGAAACACAAGGCGTGCCGGGACGGCGACTAACGGGGGCGCCTAATCAGGCTCCAGCGGTGGAGGCGGCGAGATGGACGGCCATCGAGCGGAGGTCGGCGATGAAGGCGGTGATGGCGTCCCGGTCCGCGGGGCGGCTAAGCTGCCGCCAGAGCTGCAAGAAACCAGACAGTTTGAATAGAGCGTCAGCGGCCCGTCGAAGAGGCAAGCGCTGAATCACAAGCTTATTGTGGATCGTCTAGAGGGTCCAAGCTAGTGCCCCAATCTCAAGCCACCTAATGTGGCGAGAGGGCAAGGGGGAGGTCTGGAGTTCGGCGAATAGGTCGGGGAAGTTGGTATGACACCAATTGCCACCAACCACCTCCCTAAAGCAGCTCCATAGAAACTGAGCAGATACGCATGAGAAGAAGATGTGATTCGAGTCTTCGGGGACATCACAAAGCGGGCAGATGCCTGTCCCAGGACCATTGAGCTTGCGGACCTCCACCCCAGACGGGATCCGTCCCCGAATCCATTGCCACATGAAGATCCGGATCTTCAGAGGCAGACGGATGGACCACACCGCTGGGAGGGGGGAGGGGCGATGGAGGGGGCAATGGCCTGGTAGAGGGACTTGGTGGAGAATTGGCTGGAAGGCTCAAGACGCCACCTAACCAGGTCCGGACCCGCGTCCACTACAGGTTCGTGCAAGGCGACACAATCAAGCAACTCACGCCAAGCGGCGGATTTCGGGGGGCCGAACGGTCTCCGGAAGGCGAGGCGCCCTAAGTCAATAAGGGCCCTCTCAACAGAAATGGTTGGGTCAACCGCGATGGAGAAGAGGTCGGGGAAACGGGCCGCTAAGGGGGAATCACCGGCCCAACGGTCGAACCAGAACAAAGTCGCAGAACCTGACCCAACCGATATGGAGGTCCCGATACGGAGGACCAGAAGAAGCTGGATTATCGACTGCCAGAATTGGGAACCGCCCGAGCGCTGACAGAACGCGAGAGGTTGTCCGCGCAGGTACTTGTTCCGGATTATATCTAACCATAGGCCGCCATGCCCTTGAGAAATGCGCCAAAGCCATCGGGATAAGAGGGCAATGTTCATGCGCTTCGAGCACATGATACCTAGCCCTCCTTGGTCCGAGGTTTGCATATGTCAGGCCAACTGACCATATGGTATTTCTGCTTATTGTTGTCACCGGCCCAGTAGAAACGCGACTGGACTTTGGCGATCTCATGGTGTAGGGTCTCGTGGAGGCTGTAGAAGCTCATGAGGAATAAGAGGAGGCTGGAGAGGGCGGAGTTGATGAGGATCGTCCGGGCCGCCTTCAAAAGCCACCTACCCTGCTAGGGCTCAATGCGCGTATGCAGCTTGGCCACGGTTGGGCGCAAGTCCGCGACGGTGAGCCGAGAATCACTAATGGGCGTTCCCAAGTAAGTCGTTGGGAAGGAGCCCAAGCGGCAGTTGAGGCGGTTGGCAATGCTCAAACATTCCTCAGGAGAATAGTCCATCACCATCACATCACTCTTATCGAAATTGATCTTGAGGCCTGACATTTGTTGGAAGCAGAGGAGGAGGAACTTAAAATTAGAGATGTCCGTCTCCGAGCCTTCGACCATAATGATGGTGTCGTCGGCGTACTGGAGGAGGGAGATCCCGGAGCCACGGCAAGGTGGGGGGTGATCCCACGAATATGTCCTGCAGCCTTCGCCTTGTCCAGGATGGCGGCAAGCGCGTCCACCACTATGTTGAACAGGAATGGGGAGAAGGGATCGCCTTGACGGACCCCACATAGGGTGGGGAAGTAAGGGCCGATCTCCCCATTGATGTTCACGGCAGTGCGGCCGTAAGAGACCGTCTGCATCACGCGGGTGATCCAGCGCTCATCGAAGCCCTTCCGGAGCAAAACTTTCCGAAGGAAGGTCCAATTAACAGTGTCATATGTCTTATGGAAGTCAATCTTAAGGAAGACCGCTCTGAGGTGTCTAGATCGCACCTCATGGAGGTCCCGGCTTACACTACACGGCTTAGTAAGGACCAGTTTATCAGGTATAAGGCGAGGGCCATGGAGAAAAATCTCAGTTTTTCTATAAGCCAAGTACTTATACGAGGCTCTTGGTTCGATAAAGCAACATGACGGCAGCAGTGTGTTAACGGTATGGCCATGTGTCCCATGTATGTAAGCCGAGGGCCGATGCCAGCAGCACTGATTATATATAAACCGAGAGCCATCGAGAGCCACACAGGTTTCTTGCCATGCGTTGTTATTTTATTTCAGCTATTGTTACAAATCATAGCACGTAATTTTAGTTCCTTGAGTTTGACATGTTTTCAGAAAGAATTCAGTACTTCGGTTGTATGTGGGTAGACAGGTCCTATCGCCATTGGAGTATCTATTATGTACGAGTTTCGTCTTTTATTTTTACTTGTTCTTCTTACGGCTGCCAGTAGAACTGAACATTCTGGATAGTAGAAGATTACCTCTGCTACCATCAATTATCTATTATTTTGCCTTCCGCATCATGTTATAGTTCTGAACTATGAAGAATCTTTGCTATAGAACTTGACGGTTGGTTGCTCCTGCATGCTCTTTATGTGCTGATGTTTTTGTCAGGCACATATACTCACATAACTTTGTTTAGTTTGGTACTCACCATGTGTCCATTGCTATTTTATTATGATTTTATTCAAAATCTTAGAAACTAAGTATCATGGTCTTATTTCGTGCCTTTTTTTATTTCTAGGATTTTGTGTTTTTTGGGGGGTGGGGGTAGAACTGAGTTGGAGATGCGCTCATTTGGAGCCAGGTAAACTGCTGGTTCCTCTTTGCCTTGATAATGATTTTTAATTTACATGGTGACAATTAGACTAGTCAATGTTTTTTCTTATGCAAACTCTTAGATCACATGGAAACTCCAGCAATTTCAATGTTGTTTGTGTAGGTAGAAAAATGTAGAATTCTGCCTACTCCTATTCACATGGATTTAATTAACTATTAATTTGTTAAATCCAACAATTTAGTTGTGCTTCTTTGTGTTTATAATCCAGATCCATGTATATCGCACTGCATAATACATTAATCAATGATCTAAACTGTGATATCATAATTCTATGGATACCTAATAAGGCATTATAGATTATTTCAATAGTTTACTTCTTTCCCTTTAATCATTTGAGAAAAGACCTGCCTATGTTTACTTGTGAAAAACAATGCAAACGGGAAAAAAAATCACTTTCTTTTTTTGCGCAAAAAGAACTTAGTTTTAGGCTTTTGGAACAGTGATGTGATCAAATTCTCCTACTGAACATTGATGTGAACTTTTGGATAAATATATATTCTCAAATTACTTATGCCCACATGACTTGCCACATCACATTTTTCTCTGAGATTATACTGGCAGCTTGAATAACCACCGTGAAAATATGCAAGCCAGCGCAAGTGGGAATACATACATGTAGATTTTGCCATTCCCAATTTTTTTCCAGCGTTTCCAAGAGAACTGAACAACATATGGGGGTTATGCTTATAGCAAATAGAACCAAGGAATGATTTCAAGACTTTGTTTCGCGCCTTTGGATCAAAATGTGACCTTTACGTTCCCATAATAGGTTTTAGTATTAGATTATCTGAGATTTGGGAGGCCTTTAAGTGAAAAACGGGTTCCATGGGACAACTCTGAACATGTCTCAATAGAAGATAAAGACATCATTAAATCCATTTTACGAAGCTATGAAAACCCCCTCTTCAGATCATGGTTTTCCTTACAAATAGCATGCCGAACTTCCTCTTTAGATGATGGTTTTCCTTTGGCTGGTGCTGAAAGATAGCATGATAACTCACTACCTAGTTCCCGGCAAAAAAATACCTACTATACCTAGTCGGAAACGTGCTTGTTTTGCTGAGCTAATAAATCAACAGAGCATCACTTTTTCCTAGCTATGACCGACTACCTAGATTTGTCAATTTCGATAGTTAACTGTACATTTTGAGATGTATTATGGCATGAGAGGTGCATGTCACTCATTCAAAGTGTCGTGTGAAACAAAAAATGATGGTGGTGACTTGCTTGCTTCCAGCAGAAGTGGACCCATTTCAGTGAAATCTTGCGCTCTGTGTAACTTGTACACGAACAGGATGGAGTTCACGAAGAGTTAAGTGGAATCTGTCATAATGGACTTCATTCCGCTCGTGTGTCGAACCTCTAAAGAGTTCATGAAGCTAGCTAGTCGGCGTGTGTAGCTTGTCATGATCTGATATGGTAGGCTCTGCTCTTATTCGTCTGGCATGTTAATTGTACTACATTTACAACCTTGTACTTGCTAACATGTGCCACTGAGGCTGCCATACTGTTAGCGTAAACTGAGAAGACTGGGATGCTTTATATACAAATAATATGGTAATCTTGATTCTGCATTTCATTTGTTGCTAATAAACAGTTTAATTCATGGAAATAAACACTAGTGCAGAACCGGGCTTTAGCGCCGGTTCGTAAGGGCCTTTAGTGCCGGTTCTGCAACCGGCACTAAAGAGTGAAGACTAAAGCCCCCCCCCCCTTTACTACCGGTTCAGCACGAACCGGCGCTAAAGTGCCACCACATGGCACGAGCCAGGCCCGGGTGCCGGTAGACCATTAGTACCGGTTGGTAGCACCAACCGGTACTAAATGTTTGGCGGGGTTTTGGTTTTAATTTTTATTTTTTCATTAATTTTGTGTTTTCCATTTAATTCTTTTTTGTTTGCTGGTATTTTACGATACTACATATTGTACACGTTATGCATATATATATAAATAGATTTTCTCGTAGAACCGATCATATATATATATAATCGAATGTCTCACAACCACCATTAATTATTCACACATACACATGTATATATATACAATTTCTCCTACATGTTGCCTTGGTGCCTTCGGAGCACGATGACAAGTGGTTCATGGGGGCGGTAGCGGGTAATAGTATTCTCCTTTGGGATCTATGACCTGGTCGAGCAAAAATCCCGCTATTTCCTCTTGAAGTGCTCGTATGCGCTCCTCTGGTAGGAGCTGGTCCCGCACCTCTTTGAACTGTTAAGAAAGAGATCAATATGCATGTGTATTAGTTGTGTGACTAGATATCGACAATCATGTAAGATTTGTGAATAGTGTTCTGGCAAACGTACCCAGTCCTGTCTATCAGATCTGCTCCTTTCGGACGCCATCATGCGAATGTTCTCGCAAACGTAGTATGCACACACTTCAGTCCCCGGCGCTTGCTTCAGGGCCTTTACGAGAATAGAATTTAATCAGATAATAATTAATCAAGCATGTTAATTAATTAATGGTATTGAAACAAGAATTAAAGAGATGGTAGCTAGCTAGCTAGTACTACTTAATTACTTACCTTGGGTCGATACCAACATAGCTTTTGTCGCCATTTTCCTGGAGTCACCTTGATGTACTTTGCCCAAGCCCTGCCCGCCGGCAAAGAAAATTAATAAAGGGGTTATTAAAAATAGTTCATATCAGGAAATGACGAACTAAATAGGCCGAGATATAGTTAATAATGATTGAAATTACCTGTTGACTATCCCCTTCACGATGCTGTAGTCACTATCTTTTTTAAGTAGTGAGTCCAGTACTTCAACTTTTCCTTCGTCAACTTTAATGTCTAACAAGATCCAGTGGAAGCTGCATGCGCATACGTTTGCATGTATAAATTAAGCGGGCATGTGCATAACACTAATCAACTATAACCCTAAACCCTATACACTTATTAACATCTAGCTAGTAAGCAAAAACAGAATTTGTAGTACAAGACAGTGTGACTCACTCGAAGTTGTAAGGAAGTAGTATATCTTCATTGCTATTGAGGCGCTTCAAGAACTCTACCATGTTTTTCTCTACATCTTGTCTACACCATTCCAATTTCCATGTGTATTCATTAACGGTATTTGGGTCAATGAACCCAATGCCATAGCGTCCAGCTTTTTTCATTTCATACATCTTCATCCTGCATAATACCACAGAAAAGAATATATAGTGAGGATATATAATTACAGGTAATTAATGATCAATCAATGAGCACTAGAGCTAGCTTGAGACTTAAATTACAGAAAGAAATCACTTACAGACAATAGCAACTGACGATAGATTTGTCGAGTGCATCTTGATTGAATAACTGAAATAGTTCTGAATACTCAACGGACAGAGCTTTCTTATTGAAGTAATGATCTTCCTCGACTTGCACCATGAGGGACTCTTGATTGGAAATCTTGGTAATTTTCATGTACCAATCATGCAATTCATACATTCTCGTTGGGAGGTTCTTGACCTCCTCGGGCTCGACCAAAGGTTGGCCCCGGACATATTTCTGTTTTATTTCCTCCTCTCTAAGCGGAGACATGGGCTCGATATCGAGGAGTTGTCCAACAGTGATCTTGAGCATTTCAGCCTGCATTATATGCTCCTCGGTTATTACCACATCGCCCAGCTCGGGAACGTAAACGGTTTGCCCACAATAATATTGGGCGCGCGTACTCTCATGTGTTGTTGGCACAACAAGCGGGGGGGGGGGTCGATTGCGCCGCCTGTTCTCCCAGCTGGGGAACGGTTTTCCCGCATTTTTTGACAGCTGCTTGTTGGCTCGAGCTCGAGCTCGCTTCTTTCTGTAGTCGTGCTCGATGTGCCTTCCTGATTTGGCGCTCATAGTCTGAGTCAACAGGCTTGGGAGCTGGTGGTCTAGCCATACGAATGAAGTGGTCAATCTTTTCCTCAGGCACTTTCTCCCTCGGCGGCGTTGCCGGTTTCGGTCCAAAATGAGCGTCCACTTCGGCCCGCACTATTGCATCGTTTTGCTCCTCGGTCATGTCGTAAGGCCTCTGAGGAAGAGGAGCGAGGCTGCTTGGACCATATTTATATCGCTTGTCTCCGCCTGTACTTTCTGTACTACCTCGACTCGTACCGCTACGCACCATAGCTGCGGCGTGTCTCTTCTGCGATTGCTTAGGCGGCGGAGACGGCTGACATGGCTTAGTTGGAGCAGGAGGAGTGGCCTGACGCTGTGTCGGACTTGAAGTAGGAGATGTGGCCTGACACGGTGTCGGACTTGAAGTAGGAGGTGTGTCCTGACACTGTGCCGGACTTGAAGCAGGAGGTGTGGCCTGACACGGTGTCAGACTTGAAACAGGAGGAGTGGCCTGACGCTGTGCCGGACTTGAAGCAGGAGTCTGCTCACGCGTTCATGGACTTGGAGGAGCGGGAGTCTGCTGACA